>NC_139579.1:27407236-27569736 GCF_946808225.1 Silurus aristotelis
TAAGGGCCTTGCTCAAGGGCCCAGCAGTAGCAGCTTATTTAAATTCACAGCCTTCTGATCAGTAGTCCAACATTTTGACCACTGAGCTACCCCTACCACTTTTTACCCCCCAAAAGGGGTCACAAGAAAGGTTTCAGGGTGCTGTAACTTGTGATCTCTATACAGAGCCTTCAAAACTAGATAGTAGAAAATGAAAATTTCACCATGTAAAAGGTTTCGTCGAGCCATACCATAAATCGAAATGCATAAAACCTTCAATTAGGGCTACAATGTAGTTTATCTAGTTTATCGGAAAGATATGTTTATTTTTTACACAATACAGCATTTACATGAAAATCTCTTTGTTTCCTCGAGCACACATTCACAATGAGCCTTCTATTCCAAGACAAAGATGTTACAGAAGAAGCAAGAAACTGTGCATGTAAACATTTCTAGTGTCAGGCTTTTAAATCAAATAGCTTCTTAACACTTTTTTTTTTTTTTTATGGAAAATGTACCATATGTACAGTTAATTTCCGGACAATAAAGTGCACCAATATATAAGCCGCATCCACTGAATTTTACAAATATTTTAATTTTAAAAATAAATAAGCTGCACCTGTCTATAATGTGCAGGTGTCTACACTAATGTACTTTACACAGGCTTTAACGAAAGACACGTTCCACACGGTGTAACGGGTGAAATATGTTGCGCTTCCTTTAGGAGCATAGTGATATTTTGGGAATAGCCTGGCACAGCATTTTTCCAGTATTACTGTGTGTGTGTAAGACTGAGGAATATGTCCTTATTATTTTCTGATGCTCATTTCTAAGTTTCTTTGACTAACCCGTAACGCTGTTGCCCAGAAAAATTAAAAAGCGCGAGTTTTGGAAACCTGTCTGTGCTTATATAATTTCTGTTGTAACTGGAGTTAGCGAGCTCTCCCTTCACCCAGACTCAACGCCTTACAACGACTTGTATCTAAACAGTAGCCTACCAAGAAAGTCATTGTTCACCGTCTTCCTCCTTCCTTTCACAACTATTTCTCTCGGGGGTTTATCTTTTTGGCATCGTCGTGCGTTTAAAAAATAAAGTTTTTTTTCTCCCGATGCCGTGCAGCTCAGAACACAGGTGAGGTGCGTTTTTTCTTATTTGTTCTGAAATTTCATTGGTCTAATGTTATGGGGTTCAGTTTTTTGGCTTGAAGTTTGTGAAACCGGGAAAAACCCAGGAAAAATTCATAAATAAGCCGCTTCGTTGTTTAAGCCGTGGGGTTCAAAGCGTAGGAATAAAGTAGCGGCTTATAGTCCGAAAAATACGGTGTATGGTATATGACACCTACAGATGAAGAAACATCATTTGTCCCTAATATAGTTGACATTTGAAAATGTAAGAGGCAACAGACACAGTGTATATCTACACACACACACACACACACACACACACACACACACACATACATACATACTAGTATTTATAGAGCATGTACATTTGTGTGTATATTAAGGGGTCAGGTAAAGGTCTCTCCTGACTGACTTAAAATGGAGTTTCAGTCTCATTTAGTGTCTCTATTGCTTAACTCAGTAAAGTCCACCTCTGTTTATGCAGTGTTTACTGAAATATCGCTGGCTCACTGACTGATTTAAAAAGAAAAATGCATAATGCACGTTTCTTAAATGTCAGTTTCAATTTCCTGCTTCGTTCTCAATATCGGAGAGTCTCAAACCTGAGGCAAAGACTGCAATCCTTACACACACTTGTAATAATACTACAAGACCTGGGTGAGTTAGTTGCAGCCGTGTGAGCAGTCCAAGGCCAACCACACTGAATAATGCATGAAATCCGACAGAGGACTGACAGAGAACACAATACGCTGCTTTTAGCTGGCATTTACAATGACAATCTACAGGGATGCCACAGGTTGGGTTAGGCGAGTCATGCGAGATAAAAAAAAAAGCAGGGATAATGCAGAGAACGAGGAAGGAAATAAGAAAAAAAGGAGTGAAAAAAAAGAAAAAACAGCACAAAGCTAAAAACAGGATGAATGAGGAGTAGGAAAGAAGGGTGAGCTCCTTCTGCAGTGATTAAAACTATGCCTCAGGTCAGTGTCCACATGGGAGCAGGAGAGATGGATGGCACAAAAAGCAAGGTAATTCCACATGCCAGCAGTATGAACACTCTGCCCACCCAGCATTTACCACGACATCCTTCAGCTCCCCCCAGGCTAGAGTCATTTTCATCTAGGTTCATCCAAGTTCCCGGATGCTCACCTATTCGTCTCTCAGGTGGCCTAATAAGCTCATCACGGGGGTCTTTCCTTTTTTATGGCGAATTATCATGTGAGATCTTGTTCTGCATTTTCATTACGGATATACACTGTGATTCTGTTCGTACAGAGTGACTGGATAGTGGAATGCAGGCTTTGCGTTTTGCTTGCTCGTTAAAATGAAAGGTATACATCAAAATGCAATCATTAAAAATGTGCCTGCTCGACGTTTCTGATTGAAGTTCAAGCAAATCAAAGTCTTCGGGACAGCAAGAAACGAGAGGCGCTTTTACATACCAATTTATGTGCATTGAGCACGCGTAAATGCTAGCAGTAAATTTTACTTACGGATCTTAGTATTGCAACTCTGAAGTTTTAATAAGCATGTTCTCGAATCTAAAACCTGATGGCCTAGTATGAAGCAATATATACCAGATACCAAAATTATGGCAAAAAATAAAGCGCAATCTTTCAAACTGAAGTGATTCTTAATTAAAAGGAAAAACCCTAAATTGGATATGGTTAGACCGTGAAACATAGCCCACAATCCACAAACACAGCAAGGGCAATAAATAAATAAATAAATAAATATGTAATGATGGTCACCTGAAGTCAGGCCAAAAAGACTGATAAGTAAAGATAACATTTGTATGCAGGTCTATATGGCTTAAGTACTACATGGTAATTAGAATATCACCAAACTAGCAGGTTCCCAAGCCCAATTTTGGACTATCCCCTGATTCAACTTACTACCTCGGTTAAAATGATGTTGTATCCGGTAATGAACTAAAATGCAAAGGACAAAGGGTACTCTAGAACTTGGGTTGGAAATGTATAATTGGGGGAAAAACTGGTATTTGACAATATCCTCTATTATTCACTACCTCAACATCAATCCTGAGTAAATGTGCCTATCCCAGACCACCAAATACACTATGTGAACAAAACATTTTGGACTGCTGGGTGCTTTTTGTACATTTCATACTAGTCCCTTTTTCTTCTTTTCTTCATAGGTCTCCTAATTCATTGAATTACTCCATTCAAAAAACTCCTATAAAATATAAGCATATAGTGCACCCAAGAGTAATTTGAAATCTGTAAACTGACTCATTTCTCTTTCCACATCTTTAGATATACTGTATATGCCAAGATTGTTTTCTCTTATTGTTCTTAAATTGCTTCATGTGTCTGATATTTCATCTTTTGGCTATTGAGTCTCTAGTCGATTGCCATAACTAATCAGAAGTTGGAACTCGGGCGACTAAGTGGAAACCTGGTCATTGATGTACACAAGCATGTGTTGGACCAATATGTTGTGGAAAATATCATTATTGAATGCCTAGATGAGGTGTGATCAGCCCAGATGGCATTACTAAGTATTCCCTACAGGGGTAATAGAGAAGGTTTGAATATATTTCTTATATTTGTAGATTGACATTTTTTCTTCTAGTCAGTTGACATATTTAATTTAAAAAAAGTAATGTAAAGAAAACAATATAGGGTACAGCAATTGTTACCCTAGAAACGATGCATTCTATGTATATAAAAAAATAACCAATGAAATTGTAAGCTTAGCAAGGGCAGAATGCAAGTTAATAAAACTAGCATGGTGTACTTATTATATATTGATATATATATATATATATATATATATATATATATATATATATATATATATATATATATATATATATATATATATACACATAAATATCAATATATAATAAGTCATAGATTAATCATAAATTAATCGAGATAATGTCACATAGTCCAAAGAGAAGGTGAAATAACAGGTTGGAATTACAGGAAGATGTGTAACTAATGGGTAAGGGTTAAAACCAGGAAACTACAATAGTAAACAATATCATATTTCCACTTGCTTGAAGTCACAAATTTGTTACCTTTTAAATGCTGAAAATAAGACTAATAAATTCCATCTATACATTAATTCAGGCATAAATTCAATGAGATTTAATTAAGAGGCAAAACAGTCAGCCAACTGTAAGCCATAGGTCAATTTATGTGCAACGTATAGAACATTCAAACCTAACAAATGCTAGTATATTTTTATATTAAATAGGGAGATAGGACATTTCATAAAGGCCATCTGCAAACAGAATACTTGTAGTCAGTACAAAAACATAAATAAAATGTTAAGTCGGGAAGGGGAGGTAAAAAAAAAACACAAAAACAACAAAAAAACCTGTTTCTGAGAATGCCATCATCATCACAAAGGAAATGGAATCCAAATAGTATATGGATATGTTTGATTGTACAGGAAACAACTGTGACGGGGCTTTCTTCAAAATTGCTGATTAGACACGAGCAGCATGTCGGTGAGAAAACAAATGCTGAAATAATCATATTCCTCTTGGGTTTCGACAGTTATTATTTTATAGTGTTATAGACTGCGTATACAAAGAAAAGCATTAAATAAATCAATATATGAATTAACTGATAAATGAATAAATCTTATTTATTGATGGGTGTGTAAAAAAAATTAACTTGCGAAGCTGGAAAATAAGCAATTATAAGACGTAATCTCTTCATCGTCAACCATCAATGTCATATTCAGCTGGTGTCCATGCTCTCTCTTAGCATGACTGTAACAAAAATTGCTTGCATTTACTTGCAATATTCACACCAGGGGGTGTAATATATACCATCTGATCAAACAGGTTCTCGTATGCAGTCTCATTCCCTGGAGAAACACTGTGTTTAATTAAGGCATATGGTGCCTGGCCACTAACCCAGAATTTACATTTCTTAATGCTGATGAGCTGGATTCGGATGCATTAGTATTTCTGCAAGGTGAATTGGAACGGTGCCATTCAAAGCAGAAGGTCTTTAAAGGTTTCGCATGGTGAAAAGTCAACATTGAGACATCCATGCTTACATTTAACTATAAATGGTTGTGTGGGCAAAAAAAAAAAAAAAAAAACAACAACAGAAAAAGGTTGTTTTTTGTATTTACTTTAGACCAAAGGTGCCCAAACTTTTTCCTGTGAAGAGCCAAAAATCTAATTTGATTTAAATAAATGTTGGAATTATAAACATATATAAAACAAATAATAAAATTAATACTGCCATAGTCCCTCTAATTAAAAAAACCCCAAACAATACGTATAAAAAAGGTGGTTTAATATCCAATGTTCTAGTTCAGTGAAACGTGTAGTACAATGAGAAACAAACCAATTTATTTATAACAATAGACTTCAGTGCCTAATATAGCAATTTAGTGCCCTCTAATGAGAGACATGAAGCTGGTTTTTACTTTTCAAAAGTTAAACCAAATAGCATTTTTCCCCTTTGAATTCCTTCTTCTTGTATATGGCATGGCAGCTCAAAAGGTGACAACAGGTTCACTTTTTGGGCATCTCTGCTCTAGCCTAAAGAGAAGTACATACTGATGGGAACAATAGTTAAAATAAAGAGTGCTTAAAACGAACGACTATTGAATAAAAAAAAAAAAAAAGAAAAAAGCGGCAGAGAATAATTTAAAACTGACAAAAGAAATAATGGTGTGCGATAACCTCTAGCGTAGGTGGCGTTATCTCAATAAATCTTTCTGAAGTCTATAGTCTTGACACCAAAGCGATGGCTGAGGCATGCATGAAAGAAACTCAGCTCAGACAATTAACTTGCCATTTGTTAAATGCAGATGAAAATTTGCCCAAAAAAAAAAAAAGAAGAAAAAAAGAAACACAACAGGTTATTAAGGTGAACTTCAATGCAAACCAGACACACACACGCACACACACACACACACACACACACACACACACACACACACACACAATAGAAACATATGTGTATATATATTCATTTTCACAAATGCAATTCTTTACACTGAATGGTGCAAAATGAATACATAGATGATGAATAGATAATATAACAGCTAAAAGAAAATGCAATCAATGACCACAACAAATTTTTCACATGTTGAATTTTGTAATCTTTTGTGATCTTAGCTGTCAATACGCATGCTAGCTTATACTATATAACCTACACAAAAGGCAAAAGTACATATAAAAATCTGCAATCTGTTTCAACATCTAATCAAAAAACAAAGCTAATGTAGTACCATTCATTCATTCATTTTCTCCCGCTTATTCGTAATGCGGGTCGCGGGGGCAGCAGTCTAAGCAGGCCCCCACCTTCGACTGCTGCCCGACTCCGACGTCACGGACCTTGATATTTCCCTCGTAAGGGACCCCCGGAGCATAGAGGGTTAAGGGCCTTGCTCAAGGGCCCAAGAGTGGCAGCCTGGCGATACCGGGGCTCGAACCCCAGACCTTCCGATCCGCAACCCAGTGCCTTAACCGCTGGAGCCACCACTCCCCCTGAATTAATGTAGTACCAATAAATGCTAATAGCTGACTGTGTCTGGTGTCTAGCTAGCACTATAAACATCAGCACTGCCCTCTCACCTTCCTTTCTGCTAATATAATATAACCTGTAGAAACAACCACAGGTAAAACAACCTATTCATATTATTACGATTATAAAGATTACAGTTCTCTTCTTTCATTTACTACCAATAGAAACAAGTCCGCAAAACAGTACAATATGGATGAATATAAAAATATCAACATGATAAATTGCTTTTAATAATAATGTATTTGTGGTTGAATTTTAGCCATTATAACTCATGAATAGATTTTATCATTTGATTAATGGACATTGGTTCGAAGACAATCCCAGTTTAATCACTATTTATTTGCATAGAACAATCAAATTTAAGATACAAGCGATTGGACGTGAGTGACTTTTGGTATGGTGTTAAACTCTTCCCTTCAACATTATGGTACATACATATAGGCATCCCCCTGTGTTCAGAAGTCAACAGTAAAGCCTGGCCACAGAGCAAATGATAGGTCTAGTTAGCAAAAGGAGAGACCAATCAGCCCCCAGTCACTCTCTCACTGTCAATCTCTCTCTCAGGTCTCCAGAGCCTGTCTACTCTTAGAAATGTTCTCGTGTGAGAGTCTTTTGAAAAAAAAAAAAAAAATAGATTTTCAGGATATTGCATATAATTTGCAGGCATCAAGTGGCATCCATCTTAGAGACTAAGGGAAATGGGACGTCTGGACTCATATCAAGAAATTCCTATTGCATCCAAATAGCCTGAGCCCCATTTCTCAACCTTAAACTCCATCACATGCTAATCTTCTTGCATTGCATTCCTTTCTTGTTTTTCCGAAAGAAAAGAAAAAAATGCTGTCTAACAATATTCTTGATATATCAAAACTCACTCTAAGACTGCATCGATAAGCAGGAAACCCATTATAATCAGTCAGCCTCATGGTGTGACGCTGGATCAATATTAATTTCCTTCTTGCTCCAACAGGTGCTGAGGAATGGCGGGTGGGTGAGGAATGTGCTTCAATTCTAAAAAAGTTTCTCATTGTGGCCTTTTTTCTTTTTGAAATTGTCTGTCTGAGACTGGGACTAAATTCCTGTCCTTTCGGCTCTCCCCTACAATCAAGGTGATGATGAAAGAGCAACGCACCAAGAAGATACCCGCCTGGACCCGGTCCTTTGGAGAGGTCTGCCTTCTGGGCATGCATCCCGCTGGCACATTAAACATGCTGGAGGATGTGGATGAAAGAGAAAAAGGAAGAGGAGGAGGGCACAAAGAGTAAGAAAGGACAGCTAACAAGAGAGCCCCCCCCCCCCCATCTTCTTTTTTTTTTTTAGATGGGTGGCATTTTCTCAGAGCTATTTCACTCCAGATCACAGGCTACTAACAGCAATAGATATTAAGCCATTTTGCTCTCTAAACACTGTACTTCCTAATGTAGCTGTTGGAGGCCAGCAAACACTTCAGAGATACTGTGATGTCTGAAAATTGCAAAAGTCGTCAGATGAAAGTGGTCAATTGTAGCCAAATTAAGAATAAGCACCTAATTACAGATTCAGGAGTCGAGATTGGGATAATATTCCCCCTTCTGCCAATATAGGCCACATTCGTGTCACCCCAGGCAACCTATAATACTATAATTAATATTTGAATCTTGGCACAATTGAAATTCTTTTTTTTTTTTCAAGCAGACACGCCGGCAGATTTAATCTGCTTGCATTGGCTTGTGGCATAATACCATTAAGATTGAAATGATAGCGTGTATTTCTCTGAAATTAGATAAACACAGTGGAGAGACGTGACAATGACATGCTTATAGAGGAGTGGCCCAGATCTTTCGAAACGATGACAGAAAAATCAAAGGCACAGCACCCTGATGCAGGGTAAATTATCTCCCTTCAGAAGTACACTTTGCACAGCTCAAACAAGAATCAAGTAATCTCAGGCTTATCTCTATAACCTCTATAATGAGTCAGAAGTCGCTTGGTGTGAAAGTGCTGAGCCACATTATCCTTTCAGGAAAAAAGATCTACAGTATATAATGGGGGGATTAAAATATGATGGGGCATGATGGTAGAGAAAAATAGTCAACAATCGGGTGGGGTGATGTGATTTGCAAGCCAAAAGGTAAAGATAAGTTCCACAGAGTTTTATTCCGCTTAGGCAATAAAAACACTCAAAACCTAACCTAGTTCCTGTTATCACGTTATATAGGAGGTGGTAGCTCAGTGGTTAAGGAGATATTGGTCATATTGGACTATGGATAGGAAGGTCACAAGTTCAAATCCCAAGCACGCCCAAGCTTCCACTGCTTAGGCCCTTAACCCTCAAGTGCTCGGTTGTAAGTCGCTCTGGATAAGAGAATCCTCTCCTGCCAAACTGCCATAAATGTAAATATATATTATATATTACAGCAGCTGTGCACAGTCATTGATGAATGTTTCAAACACCAAATAGAAAAATATATGAGGCAGCCAGCTATCATAAAATAATTTGTAATAATGAATAATATTAATAATAATAATAGAAATAACAATAATAAAATGTATATTACTTCTTCTACTACTACTACATGTGTCTGTTTTTCCTTTATTGCAGAGGTCAGAAAGTAGATTATAGAGGTTTCACATCAATCAATCACTACCTCGTCATTACTTTAAAAGCAGACTGTGCATTGACATTTACAGCATTTAGCAGACACCCTTATCCAGAGCTTTGTACAAAAGTGCTTTGAGTCTTAAAACTGGTTCAGTAGGTTGCCAACTTAGGAGACCATCTGTGTAAACTCTGTTGGGAGGAATTTTAGCACAGTGTTTTTTTTAAATACATCAGTACAAAACAAGCAGGAAAAATAAGTGCTAGCTCAAGTGTTTCAGAAAGAGGCAGGTCTTAACCAGTCATTTGAAGACAGTGACTTCATGGAAGTTCATTCCACCACCATGAGTTTTGATGTATACCTACCTCTTACCATGCGAGAAGGTGGGACCAGTCGAGCAGTCCTAGAAGATCTGAGGAAACCTGGTGCAGTGCAAGGGATATTTAACTGGGATATTGGTATGCTGTCGTCCCCTTACTCTCAAGCGTTCACTAAGGTTTGCTTTCTCTTATCCCAGAGATCCCTCATGTCTGTGATACCTAACTGCAAAGTGTCTTTAACTTGTATACGGATACTTATTAATCCCCTCTCTTTCTCTTTCTCTCTTTCTCTCTCTCGGTTGAGTTAAAAATGCTCCTGAGGCACCAGTGACCACTGTTCCTGTTTTCTTCAATTGGAGGCCACTCTGTGCAGCTGGGGATGTTTCACATCAACTGCCTGGGGATCTATAAAATTATGGAGTAGCACAGGAACTTTGAGAATGGATTTGGACTGTACTTAATGTCAACGCTCTGCTACAATGTCTCAGGACTACAGTTTGCATCTGATCACCATCACTGCACATCTCAACATCGGTTAGGTGTAATAAATGGACATTCGGTGCCACCAAAGATCCTCTGGTTCCTATCAAGGTTTCTTACTTATGTCATCTCAGGGAGTTTTTCCTTCCAAAAGTCACCACCGGTTCGCTCATTAGGGACGTACTTACACAAAAAGAACAATCTTATTTATTCTTTCTTACCACATTATCTGTGTAAAGCTGTTTTGAGACAATCGTCATTGTTAAAGGCTCTATACAAATAAACATTAATTACATTGAATAAGAGCTTTGAGGTAAAGAGGGTGCAATTTAGACATATTCTCTAATTCTGCTCTGAATGTGAAGAAGTGTGAATGTGAGTCTCACATTTGAAAGCTCTACTGCAACACAAACAACTGTAATAGCAAAAACCCCTGATACATTGGGTAATATAAAATGAGACTGTCTTATTATTCACAACCGTCATCAAAATTATGGAGTTTCAAGATCATAACACTTCGGCTCTCTTCCTTATTGCACGGCACTTTTTTCCACCTGACTGTGCGGCATGCCACGGCTATGCATTATTGCCCATAATCCTCCACCCTGTTGCCATTACCACTGCCAAAAGCAAGCTGTGCCATACTTTAATATGTGATGCATTTGGCTAGTCTTCTTGCAAAGTTTTCATGTGATTTGAACTGGATCAGGTAGGGAAATAATCGACCGGATTAATGTCTCGGGCTAAAATTGCAGAGAAAGTTCGGATTAATGTCTCGGGCAGAGAAAGTTCTGCTCTGTAGTAAAGCTTCTCTCTTATTTTTCTGTCGGATTATGGAGGTTTGCAATTTAAACGGTTTGATTGCAGAAAAATCTATTAAATTGTAGCTAATATTGGTTTAATTGATTTATCAGTCATGTTTTCTCCTATCATTACTTTTGCTTGATCGTCTCCATGATCTGAATAAAAATCTGTCTTGTAATCGTTTAAAAAGAAATACTTAGTAATTTCCGGACTATAAAGTGCACCCATATATAAGCCGCACCTGTCTATAAGCCGCAGGTGTCTACACTACTTTACACAGGCTTTAACGAAAGACACGTTACACACGGTGTAACGGGTGAAGTATGTTGCGCTTCCTTTAGGAGCATAGCGGTATTTTGGGAATGGCCTGGCAGAAGCGAGCTCTCCCTTCACCCAGACTCAACGCGTTACAACGGCTTGTATTTAAACAGTAGCTGACCAAGAAAGTCATTGTTTACTGTCTTCCTCCTTCCTTTCACAACTATTCCTCTCGGGAGTTTATCTTTTGGCATCCCCGTGCGTTAAAAAAATCACCCGATGGAAGTTTTTTCTCCCGATGCCGTGCAGCTCAGAACACAGGTGAGGTGCGTTTTTTTGTTTCCGTTCGGAAATTTCATTGGTCTAATGTTATGGGGTTCAGTTTTTTGGCTTGAAGTTTGTGAAAACGGGAAAAACCCAGGAAAAATTCATAAAGTAGCCGCTTCGCTGTTTAAGCCGTGGGGAAAAAAAGTAGCGGCTTATAGTCCGAAAAATACGGTAAATAAAAAAAATAAAAAATGGCTTCCGTTGACCGAATGCCATTTGAATTTTACACAAGATATAACAATGTAGTTCAAATGCAACCAATTTGCTCTCAAACGCCTTTTGTATTGCCAGGAAAAATGAAAGTATTCTCACAGTTGGCTGTGTTCTGGTGTGTGGGCAGCCATTACTGAACATGCTGTGTCTTGTGCTTTGTAGTGCACACTGATAGATTATCATTTTAAAATCAAATGAGCTTCGGACATGCTTGGTTTTGAAGCAGTTCGCTAAATATGCCTGTCAAGTTATTATCGGAGAAACTCCTACTGATGTCATGTGTAGATTTCTGCAGTAGGAACATCTCTCTCACACGCACAGGATACACAGAGCCCTGAGCTGACATGATGTTTGCCCAGTGTTGGCGAAGAGCACTATTCGGCAAAGAAGTGCTATTACGCTCGCCTGTGATCGATTGATGGAAACCTCATTTTGCAGCACTTCTCTCTTTTTTGTCAGTTACATGCTTGAACAGGCATCAGGTCACAAACAGAAAAAAACAACAACCAACCACTGTTCAGTATAAATGTGAAGAAATCAATAACAATGGTGGTTGTTTATTCGAAAATGATAAATCCAACCCATACTACGAAATAAGTCACACCCCACAAAATCGATTTCTAAACTTGAAATCTCGAATCTCAGAATTAGTGTTTCCTGTAGATCCTATTCATTTTCGATTCGAATTCCAATTAAGGCCCCGGGTAACAACTCTGACGAAGACGCAGCTGGTGAAGACCTTGTATTATCACTGCTATTGTGGAACAGATTCACTTTCACGCGATCAAATCGATGTTACTGCCTCTTGAAACTTACTTAAGCAATGCCTAAGAGCGAATGTCAGCCTTAATACGTGAATTATGAGAACGAATATTGCAAGTGACAGGCAGAGAAAGCTGATGCTAATTTTTTCTCTGATTTAGATCACTGTACTTAAACGCGCTTAGAGCCATAAGACGCAATTAATTCGAAACCGAGTTACAGGGATTTTAATTGTCAAAAAAGTATGAGGCCAAATCTTTCGCTTTCTGAAGGAATGAGAATGTAGTTAAAGGTCAAAGTGGGGTTTTTTTTTGCTCTATCTATATTATTTAGGGAGCAAAAATTGGATAAGTCGGAAGTAAAGTAAGGTGTCAGCAGTAATCAATTATGAACCACTAGAGATTCATGCAACAGGGATATAATAATTGAAATTTGACGCAGATATTCGGTTTAAATCAGCGTGATAAAGAGTAGAGAAGCTGCAATAACAGCATATGAAGTGATAAGAAGTCTTCTCAGAAGTTGGCCTTAGACACCTAATCACTGATTAAAGACAGAAATAATGGCGGAAGCACTAAGAAAGAGGTAGAGATGAAAGCAGCTCTGTGTTCCAATGATACTGTAAGTATCCTCCAATTTCTCTGCCCCTCTCTTTCTTCCGCTCTTTCTTTAGTTCTCTGTACTCTGTAGACATAGACTTTGAACCAGTCGAATCAATTACAGTCTCATATCTGCCTTATAAGCATTAAAGCAAATGCTCTAAAAGTTTGTCTCCTCTCTTGCACAATGTATAAATGGAAATAATTAGATTTTCTGAAAGGAAAGTGGGCTGCACTGACATGGCTTCACCATTTCAAAGAGAACCCCCTACAGGTTCTGGAGAACAGTAGGAGAAAAAAAAAAAGCCAGAGTATGTGGAGAGGTGTGTGGAAGCAGACATTCCACAGCTTTATACAGTTTGGATTCATGAACATGCTTGTAATACATTTAAAGTAAGATAAGCTTGTTCCTTCCTTCTCAATTACATTTAAATGTGGGCTGTAACACAATGATTGTGGATGAATCGGTGAATCGGTATTCATTTCTCCTTAATGCTCCAATTGTGTCCTGCATGGACAGTAAATCCTGTTCCTCAAACTCAGCTACATCACTCGAGTTCATAGCTGGCCAATAGATGTGATTGTAAATGTACTTGTTTATCAACGAATTTCTGTTTCTAGACCTGATTCTAGTCCAGCATCCAGTTTAACTCTAAAGCAGGATGTCTTAAATAGGATTTTTACTCTTTTACTCTGCTTTTGAGCTGCAAATAGAAGTATGGAAGCCTCAGTAGAAGTGACTGCTTTGTTTGAAACATGTATTAACTGATCATGAGTGCGTAATGTAAAAACGTAGGTTAAACACAGCAACGTATACTGCGTACATTATTTTCAACCGACTAATGTGTCATGTTTATTAACATAAAGTTAATATCTTAGTAAATAATATAAGCTGGAAAGAAAATGTAAGCAGTGATGAGATTGGTGTAAGTGGTCATGTAAACATGATTATGTTCCTATGCTTGTGAACACGTTAACCTAATTATCAGTTCTTTCCCTATTGGAGGTATTGGACTTTTACAATTACAAACTTTATTCAAACACATTGTACGTTTAACACATTAGTACAAAATAACTAAATTAAATAACTATAGCTTTAAGGATGTATTACACATGAACAAATTTAATGTAATGCAACTTTGTTTGCAAGTTTCAACTATGGCCACTTCCCTTTAGCAGGGCTATTTTGCACCTGATTCACACATCCACTAGCAATCAGATGGCGAGAAAGCTTCTTCATAGCTATTTAAAACGCATCCTTTGCTCGTTAGGTTTCGTTTCAACTAATCTCTTTGCTTTCTCTTTCAGTTTGATGTACATCCAGATGTGTTTGTTACACTATATAGAGACTTTTTTCTTTTTTTTAACACTGACCATTTGTAAGTGCTTTTTCGACAATCTATTACACATTTTTTAGTCCCCATTTTTTATTATAATAGCCTCCACTCCAAACCATGTAAACTATATCATCTTGGAACTGGCTTTGTGCATAGGAGCACTGTCATGCTAATGATAATAATGATGATGATGATGATGACTGGTCAAAAAGCAGACAATGAGTTTGAAGGACTTCACTAATACTCTGTGCGAGCGTGAAGTGTTTACAAGCATGAGCTAATGGGTAACAGGTGAGCGTCATCAGTAACCGTGACAACACACTAGAAACTCTGGCGTTGCCCCTTCATCGGGTCAGACGGGTATTAATGAGTTGTTGCGACGAGAATAAGAAGTGGTGTGAAAGAAAATGGATCTCTTTAAAACTAGTCATTCTGAATATAATTCATATATAATAATACAGTGCAACATAGTGCAATGCATTTGTGCAGGTGATGCAATCTAACATATTGTAATATAGAAGTCATACATTCACTTGGAACCACGGCAGCTAATTGTTGCGGAAAAGGATCACAAGACAAAGTTTAAGATTTTTGTCCTTATTACCCTCAAAAGACAGAAATGTCCTGACTGACAAATCATTCACCAAAAAGAAACAGGTCAGAATTCGAAGCGCTTTCTGAAGAATAATTAGTTGATTAAGAAAAGATATGACGTGTCAACAGAATAAATGTGTACAATGTGCAAATTGTTTTCTAAAACAATCAAATCCTTTTTGCATAAGAGAATATAGTTAGATAATTAACTATGGTAATAGTAACACTGGATTTACCTATTATCAAAATGATACTGAGACACAGACTGTTTCCCACAAGCCACTGCACCTGACGGTTCATATCTCTTAATTTACTGCACCTGATTCTCATACACAATATTAAACCCTTGTTTACAGCTTCACCGTTCACTGCACTCATTGTTCCTCATTTGTCTACCCGTGTTGTTTTGTTTGTTTACAATAAACAATTTTGGTTGTTTTTTGCTTTGTTTTCCTGGTGTCTTTTATTTTATATGTATGCGTGTTTAAGTTCTTTGTACTTGCGTCTGCTTCCTGACCCCCGTAAATAACAGAAACACCCAAATATTTTATACTTTAATGACAGACATGCTTTATATATATATATATATATATATATATATATATATATATATATATATATATATATATATATATATATATATATATATATATATATATATATATATATATAAAAAATGGCACTAATTTCATTAACGTGCAAAAAATGCAGCGTGCGTTTCTGGTTGATGATTTCTATAAAAATAATATATTATTAACTCATTTATATACCGTAATGTATATCGAAAAAAATTGTATACAAATGTGTAGTTATACCTTTCAAACATAAACACACACACACACACACACACACACACACACACACACACAAACACATTTACACACATTAATGTCCAGCTTCAAGAATTTATCTTAAAAGGAAAAAAATCCTGACAATTACGCATATCCATCGAGTGAATAAATAAAGCTGGAAGGAATGAATACATTTGTTAAAATATGCTGAATTAAGTTGAACAGTTCAGTAAAACATATTTAGAAATTTTTATTTATAAACATAAAACTAAAAAAAAAAATATTTTATATATTATGTAATCAAAGAGCGAATTTATAAAAAAAATAAAAAAGAACTGCTCAAATGTTGATTACAAGCAATTTTAGGTTTTGCATTTCTTTCCCCTAACTGTACCAAAATTGAACCAAACAGTGTTTAAAACCGAGGTACGTACTGCACTATAAATAAATTTTTTATAAAATATATTTTTTATAAATAAATAAATATATGTAGTTCCCTTTCAGGAACGCTTTGGGAACGCCTCACGTTATCCACACTCTGAATCACGTGTGACATTCAGCCAATAGCAAGTCGCGACATCGCGTAAACCAGGAAACTATGGCTGAGCGATGGTAGCAACATTAGCTTCTGATTGTTCAGGTAAGCGCTTTAAAATTAATTAAAATTTTGCATGCGTGTCCCTCCTTGCCCCATTTCATTACGGGGACACACACATGAGCTTTGTGTTGTTTGTTTGGGGAGTAGAGCATCCAGTGGGTGTCATCCCTCATGGTTCTCTTGAGAGATTTCCTGGCAGCTTGGAAAGAGCTGCCAGACGTATCTCGGTGGATCCTGCGTACAATGGAGGTGGGCTACTCTATTTAATTTGGGTCCTCTCCTCCTCGGTTCAACGGGATGTGTCCTACCATGGTGAGACACAAGCAGGCTCTGGTCCTGGAACAGGAAGTGCGCACCTTACTTAGGAAAGGGGACATCAAGGTGTTTCCTCTCTTAGTCAGAGAGTTAGGATACTACAGCCAGTACTTTGTTGTTCCGAAGAAGGACGGTGGATTGAGGCCGATCCTAGATCTACGCTCCTTGAAACGCTCACTTATGAAGCTCAGGTTCAGGATGCTTACACTCAAAGAGGTAGTGTCTCAGATCAAATCCGAGGACTGGTTTGTCACGATAGATCTAGGGGACGCGTATTTCCACATAGCCATCCTTCCTGCTCACAGGAGGTTTCTGAGGTTTGCTTTAAAGGGTGAAGCTTACCAATATCGGGTCCTCCCCTCCGGCCTAGCACTCTCACCCCGCACCTTCACAAAGTGCATGAATGCGGCTCTAGCCCCGCTCAGCTTTAGGGCATCGGCATTCTGAACTATATCGAGGACTGGTTGATATTAGTTTGATCAGAGCTTCAGGCGGTCCCGCATAGAGAGTTCTCACCTGCATGAAGTAGCTGGGGTTAAGACTGAATCTAGGGAAGAGTGTCCTTTATTCGTTGAAGAGAACCACCTTCTTGGGCATAGTATGGGACTCGACTGTGTTGCGGGCACAATTGTCTCCCGCCCGGATCACAGCCATTTTAACAGCAGTCGGGAGAGTAAGAGAAGGCCAACCACTCACTGTGAAGCAATTCCAGAGGCTGCTGGGTAACCCAAGACCCAACAGCATCCAACGTGATTCCACTTGGCCTACTCCATATGAGACCCCACCAGTGGTGGCATAGAGACAGAGGGTACTCCCGAGGGGGCAGCCCACTCCGTACTATAAAGGTCTCGAGGTAATCACTTCAAACCTTAGATATATGGAGAGAACACACGTTCCTGTCTCAAGGCCCCGTCCTGGGAGCGCCTTGTCGTCGGGTAACGCTAATGACGGATACATCCCTCACAAGGTGGGGAGCGGTCAAGAGTGGGCTTCCCCTACAGGACATATGTAACGCTCCGGGCTGGTCCACCACTTTGACCTCAACGTCAGAGCCACTCCTAGCTCCTCTGTCCTGCATTTTGTGGCTTCCTGGTTTATGCGACGTCACCCGTCGATGACGTTGCAACATACCTATTGGCCGGATTTCACACATGATTTAAAGCGTAGAAAATGCAAGGTATTCCCAAAGCATTTCGACGCAGCGTCTCATACCCTAAGGGAACTAGGGTAACATATGTAACCTAGAGACGGTGCATTGCATACTTAAATTCTGCGTCATGTTTCATGTCCTCCAAAACAATTCTTGCCCAGTACCGTTAAACCCCTATATATATATATATATATATATATATATATATATATATATATATATATATATATATATATATATATATACTGTATATATATATATATATATATATATATATATATATATATATATATATATATATATATATATATATATATATACTCTATATATGTGTGTGTGTGCGCATTTCCTTCATGTCTAAACTTAATTAAAATATTTATGTAAAGCAAGTTCATTACATTTGAATCATAATTCATAATCTTAATTTAGTTGCACAGGTAAATGATGACACAGCTTGCTAGCCAAATTTAGTTTGCCAGCTGAATCCTAAATATTTCCCTGATTTTTTTCCCCTTTCAATTAAATTTTCCAATCAGGCTATTTCTGCAATTATACTGCTCATATGGCCTTGAGAAATTCACAAAAAAATTACTGGCTAACAGTGTGGATTAACTTTGCGAATTACATTATTTCATTATTTTACTTTTAATCAAAAATTTTTTGAAAACAGCCTGTTGTTCATTTTGCTTGCTTAAATGCTCCAGTAGATAATTTTATAATTTTAATGTAAAATACAGAAACCTACTTGGCTGATAAAGAGTTTTTACCAACAAGCCATCAGTCTTTTGCACGACACTCACTGGCTGCTTCTTCTCCAACACTATATTCCTGTTTCTTGCATTTGCCCCTTCATAAATTTGTACATATGTAATTTATGTCATGTGATTTTTTTTTATGTCCTTAAATTATGAGTTACACAATTTCTTGAGATTATTGTCAAAACAAGTTTTTTTTTTTTTTTTTTTTAATCACCAAAAAATAAATAAATAAATAAATAAATAAATAAAAGGTTTCCAAACCCATAATCCCATTTAATCCTTAAACTATCAGTGTAGCCTCATCAGCAGTGGTCAGGCCAAAATAAGTATTTGCTCATTATGGATTTTTTTCGCTTCCAAATTGCAGAAGCATTGTGTAAGCATAATTAAACTGAGATCAAATGTAGCAGCACAGTCTCATTCCGATCAAAACCGATGATAATCAGGAATGACAAAAGGCTTGTACTCAGCTGTAAATACACACAAAGTTGAGGTAACACCTACTCAGTTAAGCGTTCTGCCTTAATGGTATGTAATTAGTCAACTCCTAACTGTGTGTTAATTAACATCGACAACCCTGGGTAATTAGTGCCTTGTTTTCCTTTTATCCACAAATATTTAGCATCTTAACCCCACCAACCCTCTTTTATGGCACAAAGTCTCTTGGCTTGTTTTTCCCGGTCAATGTTATTCTCTCAGCAGTCAATAAGCACATTTAAGTCCAATAAAATCTCTTCTCATCCCAGCTTCAGAAAGAAATGCTTTGCAGCATCCTTATAAGGAGGTTATGGAAAATGAATGGACTAGAAGGGACCTGTTGATAAGTGAAATCAGATCATAACAATGATAATTTACCATATGAAAATGAGCAAGTTTAACCACTTGACCATGCAGAGCCGTCCTGGAATGTCAGCCCTTAGATAACTCAACTACACTTCCACAAATAGAAACAGAAACTTAACAGGGAGAGAGATAGAGGGAAAGAGAGAGAGGAGATCCACTAATCAGAAGTTGGCAACATTGAAGCATCCTTGGCTGGTTGGCTGCTATCTAGGGAAATCATTTAGTCCGAAAGTTAAAGGCCTAGGAGTCTCAGCCGCAGCATCTGTTGCCTGTTGATAAAGGGTCATTTAGGTCTCGGCTCCCCACCTGCCACTTCCTCGTGCTGTACCGTAACACAGTATCTAGTCATTTGATTAGCTCCAGAATAAAAATGACAGAAAGGCAGCAGAAGTATCTACAGCTACATCTATTTATAAACTCACCCAAGGCTACTAAAATTCAACTCTGGATTTGGAGAAGTTCATCACAATCATGCAGTGGCTGGCTGTGCATTTGGTAACTGGGCCTTTAGTGGGGGTTTACCCGACCAAATCCACTTCTTAATACCATCACTGTCACCTAGCAATTGTAGAAACTATCGATACTATACAAAAACGCAATATAACAACGCATGGAATTACAGAGAGAGAGGCATTTCACATATGGAGGGTAAATACCATTTTACTAAAGCAAGAAACCCAGTTATGACTTCAAACCTCTACACTACAACCGCAACTGTGCCACCTACATAATCTGGAGCAGTTCAGAATAAATATTTGTCTAATAACATAACAAAAACATACTCAATTTGCACTGCTCCTCAGAGACTGTAATCAGTGGTACCACTAGTATTTACTGGTCTGGAAGTGGAAAACAAACCCTTTCCTGAGACAACCTAGCTAGCTTCCAGGTTGGCCGACCGCCTCACAATGTCTAGCTTTTCTGGAAAATGGATTTTTAAGTATGTCCGAAACCAAATCAATTTCTCTTCCTCCGTAGGCATAAAAAAAAGTCTAACTCAGATGTATTAATGTGTGCAAAGCGCTACAAATGTATTTTGCTAGTCGAACTTGGCTATAACAGTTTTCCTCAGACCAAACAATCAGAGGACAGACAAATGCTGATGCTATTCTGGGCCAGCTAGCTGGCCCTGTGAGGCAAATTTAAAATCTGATTGGTTAAAGAAACATATCCATTGCTAATATTCTCTATGGTTAACAGGCCAGCAGTACAGACTTTGAAGGCCCTGGGCAGATTAGATTGACATGGCAGCACATAGAGGCTGAAATCTGATTGGACAAAAAAAATCTAACATCCACATACATGTACTGGAAGCAGTGCAGCCAAGAGAAACGCTACGAAATGAAGAGAATAACCTGTTGGGAATAAATTAATACAATATCATGAAACAAATATTAGAATGTAGGTTATAAATGTAAGTCAGTGCTTCTGATAGTGTTTATGCCAGCAAAAAAAGGCTTTGACTGAAATCATGGTTTAAGCATTGATAATTCAATATTTTTAACTGTAACTTTTTAAGAATGGCATTAAGCTCTGGTGTGTGTCAGCCTGGACCTACAAGTCCTACAGAATGCTTTTTGAAGATTAATGTTTGTCCTGCTAGCAAATGTGGACACAAGACTTGTGGTTCAGAGACTTGCAAATTACAGCCTCAAGACTTTAGCTTAGTGTTTTAAATATTAACTCATTTTAATTTAGAGGCTCAAGACATGACTTAGATTTCAGTTGAAAAACACAAGATTGGCTCCAAATTTAGTTCAGAGACTTGACCTGGAATTGCAGCTTAGAGGTTAAAGATTAATTTTGATTTAAAGCTTAGTAGCTCATGACTTTCAGACGTACAGCTCAGTGACAAAACACAACTCAGAATTGCAGCTTAGAGACTACATTAATGATTCAGACATGCAGCTCAGAAACTACATACATGATTTAGATTTGCATCTTGGAAACTACATACAGTACATGATTCAGGCTTGCAGCAAAAAAACATTTGAGCTTGACTCACACTTGTAGCTCAATGAGAATATTTGATTCAGACTTGTGGCTCAGAGACTAAATACATGGATTCCTTTTTCAATTCTTTATTATTAAATAGTCAATCATTATTTATGTGAAGAAAGTTTAAAAAAAATGTAGAATTCTCGTTCACAATAATTAGTTTTAATTTTTGCAATTTGCAAAGATAAAAAACATAAAAATAATTAACACTGCTGCATAGACATGGCATCCTGAGGGGTCACACTAATGTTGAATGGAGTAAACTGTACATAGAGTACACTACCCTAATTACATTCCAAGACTGAACTTGTACAAAGCCTGGATCAACCTCTTGGAAGAAAATGTCATGTGTAAGGCTATACAATATAGGTTTCACTGGAAGTTGCTGATAAGACTTTGTGGATAAACAGCTGAGACCATCTAAATTCTTTGCTATTGTCGATGCAAGTGGGTCAGTTTGTGTCAGTTACCAAGGATGTGTGGCTCTGCATATAATGGGTGTTCACAGATACCGTGACTCATAGTGACCAGAGACCTTTGAATTTCAATGAGAATGTAAAAAAAAGCATGTGTATTTATGTGTTTGGTCCAGTTAACTTCACATGGAGCATTCTGTTTCCCCAGGGACCATTATTACTGACTCCACCCAATAAACTCTGCTGTGGAGTCTCATTTATAAGCTTGGTGTGAGCACAAAACGGAGGTGGAAACGTGCGTATGCCACTTTCCACGAAAAGGTTGTGCACGCGATCTGTGTCACCAATTCCCCCTTTCACCTTCTGTGTTTCCACGTTGTGCGTACGCAGGGTTCGGAGTTTACTTCCAGGTGCGTACTTGCTCCTGTCGAGTTGTCTGTTTTTTTTTTTTCGTGGAAAGTGTCATACACACGTTTTTAGCCTCGTTTTGTGCTCACGCCACGTTTATAAATGAGACCCCTGGACCACAAAAGATGCTGCAGAATGAGAAATGGAGGAACGCAGAGGAAAGTGCGAGGGGTAAGGAGATGATTCAGGCCAAAGAACACACCAGAAAGTTTCCAAAGTTTGAGATCATTTCAAACTAAAACATGAAGAATTTCAATATTACATAAAAATCCAAATCCAAATATAGAAATAATAAGAATTTAATATACTATTTCAAAATACTTTTATATTTTTTTTACTATATTTACTTTTATTTATATTTGTCTTTGCATTATGATGTAATATTGCAATTAAATGCACTTAATGGTTTTGGTTTTCACGGCTTGCAGATTAGGCTTAAGAATTAGTATTTTTCTAAAAAGGAAACAAATCACTTGTTTATTTTAAGAGACCCGTCTCTTTTTCTCTTGTATAATTACTATTGCTCTTTAATGAAGAAAAAGTACTTATGCGATTACTTGATTATTCAATGGACTAATCGGTAGAATACTCGATTACTAAAATAATCGATAGCTTCATCCCAAGTTGCAACACCCACTAATAACATATACTATTGCAACATGTATTAAGAATGCCTACTGATTACCTCTTAGTACTGCAACTGGGGATAAATACAACTTGTATGAACATAGCATTCCAGCACGAAACGGTTATCTTTACGTCTTTACCTACCAGACAAAAGCTGCATTCATGACTTTTCCACAGCCTATAATATCATATTAAATAACCCACCTTAAGGCAGGAAAACGGGACAAACACAGAGTGTGTTAATCCATCACATTCAAAAGAAGATTAAGACCCTCTGAATGCTGATCACACAATGCAAGCAAGAAAGCTAAAATTGATTTCATGGCTGGAAAATGAGCATTCTGATTTGTTTGCCTCGCTGCCAAAATGAAAAGCTCAGCCCATACTGAATCCAGAAAAAAAAAAAAAAATTGGTAGGCTGAAAATGAAGACCTTGGAGTGCATTATTTAGGATAAATTAGCAAACAAGTAGCCATGTTAGACATGTACCATCTGAATAATACATTTGAAACAAATCCAGTGCAGTTTATTTTGTGCGTTAGACAAACTTAGTTACTGAATGAGATGTTTGTTATTCCTCTCATTTCTCACTATTATATTAAGAAGATGCAGCTGCAATTGCAGACTTTATTAAATGAGAAACAAGGCAAAAGTGTATAAGGACAAACACAACGTAACAAGGCGAAGGAACAAGCTGAACATACCCTGAGTTGGAGAGAACAACAAAAACAAACAACCAAAAAAAGTATTCTAATAGTGAGTGAGGTACAAGTTGTGGCTTAAATACTTGTGCTCATTAACAGTCATGTGACTCAATCCACTAAGGTGCAGTGGCTTATAGGAAACCTAGTCAAGTGCGACTACGATATTTTAAAGTGCATGCCAATAGCACAGGGAACTTTAAATATAGAGTATAGGCATGTGCCATTTTTGTGATCGAAGTGACCAGATGAGATTATTTATTGTATAAAAATTCACATAGCACTGTTGAAAAATCCAGAATTTTATTTCCAAAACGAGTAAGCCAAAGGTGTCAGAGGTAAGATTATTACCTCAAGCAAGAACGAGATTTGGTCATGCATTGTTTTTGGTACATGAAAATCGTTTTCTCTACATAATATCATAAAACCATTTCCTCTACATAATATCATCAAAATTGTAAAAGAATCTATGTATGGTATGATGGTTTTAGAGCAACAAATGTTTCCATCCAGAAAACATCTTTTTCAGGGAAGGACAGGCATATTTGAGCAAAAAAATGCTAACTGTAAACTGCATCTATTACAAGAGCATGGCTTCGTAGTAGAAGAGTCGTAGTTTTTTTTTATCCCTTTATAATTACATTTAATGTTGTGGAACATACAGTACACAAGTGAGTTATATTTTAACCAAATAATTATTATATACTGGTGATTTCTACTACAATTGTGTCAAAGCACTAATTATTTTCTGACCAATAAGAATAAGAGTTTATCAGTGACATATAAATAAAGATTATTACTGTTCTGGATTAGGGCCTGGAACTTGGAACTCTTTGGAACTCAGAATGCAGAACCTTATCCTTTCCACATGACATCACTCATGACAACCCAGGCATCTGAATTCTTGTTTTCTCTCCTATTCTAAAGGCTTTCCAGTTCGAAATAAAGAGCTCAACCTCAAGGTTCGACATGTTCATTCTGTGCATGCTTTCCTGCTCATCACAATTGTAAGAGGTTACCTTAAGTAGTGTAGCCATTGTGTCAGCTTAACAAGTCTGTTCATTCTGCATTGACCTCGCTCATCAAAAACCTGTTTATTGCTACTCACTGGCTGTTTTCTTTTTCTTTTTTGCACCATTTGGAGAAATCTCTAGAGACTGTTGTGTGAGAAAATCCCAAGAGAGATTTAAAAATACTCGTATTAGCATGTCTCAATCATATTACTGAGATCATATTTTTCCCCCATGGGATGGTTGATGTGAACATTACCTGCTGCTGGCTGGTGCACTGCAGCCAAACCAGTGTACAGTTGGCTAATATATATATCATGAAAATAAAGAAAACTCTTTGAATGAGAAGGTGTGTCCAAACTTTTGGTCTGTACTGTATATATAATATATATATATACAGTACAGACCAAAAGTTTGGACACACACACAGATGGTCCCCGAGTTACGATGGTTCTACTTACGATTTTTCGATCCTACCATGACGATAGCGATAAGACAATATTGTAAAAATATTTCAAATTTCACGCAACAGGCACAGGCACGGCATGTACGATACATTGGATGCGCAGCTGGGATGAACGTATCTCTCGCCCTGTGAGATGCGCCACTCTCGCCTAGCGGTAATACTAAACTAATGGTTTCAAATAGCAATATTTGCAATAAAAGCATATCTTCCAACTGCCCAAGTATGTCTCCTGCTGGTAGTGAAAAAAAAGATGAGGAAAGCCATCAGTTTAGAGCAGAAAATGAAAATTATAAATCAGCATGAAGCATGAAAGACTGTCTCAGTCATAGCACATAAAACCCAGCTATCACAGTCAACGATCTCGACGATTATTAAGGACAAGAAGCAAATAACGGAAGCGGTGAAATCATCTGCTTCAATTCATTCTAGTTCATCTTTGACTTATGATGTGGTCGTCGTAATGTATCGCCATCATAAGTAAAGGACTACCTGTATGTATATACTGTATATAAACCTGATAAAGCAGACAAACATGTACTCTCTGTGGTTCATAATAACATAATTGGATATAATCAACTTAGTCTAATTGTACTCATGTTTGATTTAAATGCCTGGGTGATTATTGTGTGTTTCACCTGGCCACCATTTTACCCAGGTTGAAACAAATTCCACATGGTTTTCTGACATTTGTGGGACTCCAATAAAACAGGACCCAAAACAAATAGAAATTCGAGTGCACCTTGTCAGTGTGTGCTCAGATTCTGAGAGCTGATCAAAATGTCTCTGGAGAACAGACACCAACAAAATTGGAATTCGGTGAGAGTATTGGATTAGAATGAATACATTCATAAACATGATTTGGGGATTGAACCAAAGCATAAAAAAGAAAAAGCTGATTTTATGCAAACCCTGGATTTTAAGAGACAGTATGACAATCAAATATGCCCATTGCTGACATGAATCATTCTCCACATACTAATCATAATTTATACTGAGCCCCAAACTGAACTGAAACTCACACACACACTCACTCAACTGTGTGTTACTGAGCTGCTACAAATCTGAACTCAAACACATATTTATACTTATTTAATTTTATGTCTTCAGCACCACCCATTTTATATTATTATTCTTTTTATGACTATAGAACTGTTTGCACGCTGTTTTTGCACATGTGCCCGGCTGCTGCTGTATTCCACATCTTTTGTGTTTACATTTTGTGTTTATTACAAGTATATTCTTGTAGACAGTTTTTTTTGTTGCACATTGTAATGTGTAGGTTTACTGGCAGCACTATTTTGTGTTTTGTGTATGTCCCACACTGCCATTTTGTTGTCTGTTTGTCTTGTGTCTGCACTGTTTGCACTGGGTTGCACATGAAGCACTTTATGTCACAAGGACACTTAGTTTAGTCCTGTGTCCTGTATGTAGCTCAAATGTTGTGTGTTGTAGCTCTATGCTGTTTATGTAGCACCAGGGGCCTAAAGAAACATTGTCTCATTTCACTGTGTACTGCATCAGCTATATATGGTTAAAATGACATTAAAAGCTTCTCAAATCTTGATTTCTTGACCTGACTAAATACAATAGCTTGCGAGATATAGTGTGTGTGTGTGTGTGTGTGTGTGTGTGTGTGTGTGTGTGTGTGTGTGTGTATATATATATATATATATATAAAGTGAGGAAAATAAGTATTTGAACACCCTGCTATTTTGCAAGTTCTCCCACTTAGAAATCATGGAGGGGTCTGAAATTGTCATCGTAGGTGCATGTCCACTGTGAGAGACATAATCGAAAAAGAAAATCCAGAAATCACAATATATGATTTTTAAACTATTTATTTGTATGATACAGCTGCAAATAAGTATTTGAACACCTGTCTATCAGCTAGAATTCTGACCCTCAAAGACCTGTTAGTCTGCCTTTAAAATGTCCACCTCCACTACATTTATTATCCTAAATTAGATGCACCTGTTTGAGGTTGTTAGCTGCATAAAGACACCTGTCCACCCCATACAATCAGTAAGAATCCAACTACTAACATGGCCAAGACCAAAGAGCTGTCCAAAGACACTAGAGACAAAATTGTACACCTCCACAAGGCTGGAAAGGGCTACGGGGAAATTGGCAAGCAGCTTGGCTAAACATGACTGTCAATCTCCCTCGAACTGGGGCTCCATGCAAGATCCCACCTCGTGGGGTCTCAATGATCCTAAGGAAGGTGAGAAATCAGCCCAGAACTACACGGGAGGAGCTGGTCAATGACCTGGAAAAGAGCGGGGACCACTGTTTCCAAGGTTACTGTTGGTAATACACTAAATCGTCATGGTTTGAAATCATGCATGGCACGGAAGGTTCCCCTGCTTAAACCAGCTCATGTCCAGGCACGTCTTAAGTTTGACAATGACCATTTGGATGATCCAGAGGAGTCATAGGAGAAAGTCATGTGGTCAGATGAGACCAAAATAGAACTTTTGGGTCATAATTCCACTAAAAGTGTTTGGAGGAAGAAGAATAATGAGTACCATCCCAAGAACACCAACCCTACTGTGAAGCATGGAGGTGGTAGCATCATGCTTTGGGGGTGTTTTTCTGCACATGGGACAGGGCGACTGCACTGTATTAAGGAGAGGATGACCGGGGCCATGTTTTGCGAGATTTTGGGGAACAACCTCCTTCCCTCAGTTAGAGCATTGAAGATGGGTCGAGGCTGGGTCTTCCAACATGACAATGACCCGAAGCACACAGCCAGGATAACCAAGGAGTGGCTCTGTAAGAAGCATATCAAGGTTCTGGCGTGGCCTAGTCAGTCTCCAGACCTAAACCCAATCGAGAATCTTTGGAGGGAGCTCAAACTCCGTGTTTCTCAGCGACAGGCCAGAAACCTGACTGATCTAGAGAAGATCTGTGTGGAGGAGTGGGCCAAGATCCCTCCTGCAGTGTGTGCAACCTACAGGAAAAACTACAGGAAACGTTTGACCTCTGTAATTGCAAACAAAGGCTACTGTACCAAATATTAACATTGACTTTCTCAGGTGTTCAAATACTTATTTGCAGCTGTATCATACAAATAAATAGTTTAAAAATCATATATTGTGATTTCTGGATTTTTTTTTCAGATTATGTCTCTCACAGTGGACATGCACCTACGATGACAATTTCAGACCCCTCCATGATTTCTAAGTGGGAGAACTTGCAAAATAGCAGGGTGTTCAAATACTTATTTTCCTCACTGAATATATATATATATATACACATATACAGTACAGACCAAAAGTTTGGACACACCTTCTCAGTCAAAGAGTTTTCTTTATTTTCATGACTATGAAAATTGTAGAGTCACACTGAAGGCATCAAGGGCTATTTGACCAAGAAGGAGAGTGATGGGGTGCTGCGCCAGATGACCTGGCCTCCACAGTCACCGGACCTGAACCCAATCGAGATGGTTTAGGGGTGAGCTGGACCGCAGAGTGAAGGCAAAAGGGCCAACAAGTGCCAAGCATCTCTCCGGGAACTCCTTCAAGACTGTTGGAAGACCATTTCAGGGGACTACCTCTTGAGGCTCATCAAGAGAATGACAAGAGTGTGCAAAGCAGTAATCAAAGCAAAAGGTGGCTACTTTGAAGAACCTAGAATATGACATTTTTCAGTTGTTTCACACTTTTTTGTTATGTATATAATTCCATATATAATTCCACATGTGTTAATTCATAGTTTTGATGCCTTCAGTGTGAATCTACAATCTACAAGAAGACTCTTTGAATGAGAAGGTGTGTCCAAACTTTTGGTCTGTACTGTATATATATATATATATATATATATATATATATATATATATATATATATATATATATATATATATATATATATATATATATATATATATATATTGCCCTCCAAAACAGACTGAACCATTCCGGTCATCCTTCTCTGTCATCTATCATAAACAAGATGTTTCCAGGGAAAGACAGCGCTGTGCCCACATTAGACAATTTTAAAACAAGAAATCAAATCCTGTTCTCTCTATCATTTTAATAAGCGTATTTGCATGAATAAAAGCATACCTGTATGAAGAAGAATGCTTCCTAACGAAGGATTAATGTGACAGGCCAGTGCGCAGGTTTATCATTCTGTCGGAGCACGGCTCTAATTAAAAGTTGTCAAGTTCCATGCAGCAAGTACAAACACATACAGTATTTGTGCCAAGGTGACCCACCAGCTGAATCATAAGTCACTTTAGCATTACAGCACATCCTAAATCCAGACTTTCTTTCTTCAGAGTTTGGAATCATCAATTAAGTATAGAGTGGAAGAAAAAAGAACCTTATGTCCAAGAAATAACCATAACATTCGTGTGAATTTCATTTCGTGGCATTAAGTATGATTTATAGCTGTGATAAATCCAGGGTTACCAGCGAATCCCACCAGAGCCCCACTACCATCTGATGACATTCTAATTAAATGCCAAGTAGGAAATGGAGACAACAAGAGATAATCAAGATAAAACCAATTACCCAACATCAATTGCGCATCCATATTTCGGAACGATGAAAAAACAACACGCAGGGCACAAGAGACACAACCTAGCATACAATCTTCGGGGGGGGGGGTATTTCTGCCTGTTTTAGACAGCAGCAATTAGGAAAAGCTAAGCGTCTAACTGTTACCAATCCATCATTCTCTATAGACCATGAAGGTTGAGTTCAACGAAGTGATTAATGAAATAATACAGTGGCAAACACGTGGTCTTCCGCCCGATCGCAGAACCCGCTAGATAAACAGGCGAGCTGAAATAAAAGAGATGCTGAGAAGGTTTAATTAAGCGTTTTTTTGCAAAATCCAGAAATTTCTGAGTTGTGGACCCTAAATTCAGCCTGACAGGGATTTTTATCTCTACTTGCCTGCACGGCTGTCATATCTGTGCACCGTAGCTGTGCTCGCACTCTCATGCTTCAGTGGCATGGTTAATGGGAGCTTTAGCACTCCGATGAGAGATGAGATGGTGGAAGAGGTTGACCATGCTAATGCGAGACCATGTTGAGTTTTCTATTCCCAGGTCTGTGCCTGTGATCCGAAAATCAGAATACTCGAGTAGGACTGTGGAGTGAGTACATCGTTCAGCAGCAGAGTGAGAGACTGTGTGGAAAGCATAAATACATCATATTTAGGAGCTAATGAATAGATATGTGTTGTTTTGTTTTTGTATTGTTGTTGTATGTAGCACCAGGGTTCAGGAGGAACGTTGTTTTATTTCACTGTGTAATGCGTCAGCTATATATGGTTGAAATGACAATAAAAGCTTCTTGACTTGATATTTTCTACAATATATTCATTCATCCTCTTATTAACCCAAATGACAGGAATTTTATTTTATTTTAAAAAATCTAATAAATTGTGGATTGGTTTCATGGCACTGTCAATACTTCTTGGGTTTATGGTAAAATTCCAATGTCATAAATTAGACATGAATTGCCAGAAATAGAGTCAATTCATATTGATGTTAAAAAGTGCACAGCTTTTTGTAAATGTACATAAAAAGGAAAAACGTGCATACATTTCTATTGTAATAATTACTGTATACTTCTTTTATTTCCACCCAAACATGCAGACTCAACAATTCATTTTTTTTTGTATTTTAAGATATTTTTTAGCATACAAGTACACTATTTGTATATATTTTTAATTTTTTATTCATTCATTTAATTGATCTTTACCAAAATCTTTATCCTTGCCAGTGTATATCCAAAGAACATCTTAGGATGGACATTGAACGTAAAAGATAAATACAGGCTTGATCAATCATAAAATCACCTGCACATGCTTTTTAACATTCAGAGTCAAGTAGTCTAGAGGAAAAAGTTACTTTTACAGGAACCTCATTAGCATATCACGAATATGGTCAAACACTTCTGATGGATAGCTGTCCAAGCTAAACGAATGAACTCGGAAAAAAAGAAAGAGAAAGAGAATAGGGTGTATTTTTTGCTCCAGTAATTCCGGATAGTCAGGTCTCACTCTTCTAAAACTTCTTACTCTAAATGAGATCTCCAGGGAAGGGTAGAGCCCAGATCTTGAAAAACTCTCTGTTGCTCCCGCAAGAGACTCTCCATCCCCGGTCTAGTCTCACTAAAATTTCTGGACAGTGTAGAGCTCTTTGGGGAAAAGGTAGAAAAAAGAAGGGAAAGCGAAATATAGGATGTGTGCAAAACACACGGCGAATGTAAAGTAATGCAAGTGATGGTTCTTCCATTTTGCCGAGGTAAAGATGACAGTAAGATGATTGTATGGTGGAGTAAAAAGGAAAGCGAATTAATCTGGCTTCATCTATTAAATGTGACGCTTCTCTTAATAAGAGCTGACAAGCTGAGGAAGGAGAACGATAACCTTGCCCTGCTAGTGAAGGAGAAAATGGGGAGAATATGCAGCAGTGCTGGATTTTTTTTCCCTTCTAAAAACAGGACAGAGGCAGACATTTATGGATGATTGTAGAATCGTGTAAAAAATTTCTCTATTCCTACAGTCTTATATGTCCTACTGATCCTTTAGGGACCTTTAGGGACAAATAAGTCAGCTCATGAGCACAAGAAGCATGAACGAGGAGAAAATTTACACACAGGACAAAGCCTGACATTTATGTATGGGGATGTGGGTGCCTTGTGTAAACACATATATCCTACATGTCCTACTGATGCCCATGGGACCTTTGGAGCACAAATGAACATGAATAAGTCAGCTCATGTGGGTAAGAACCTTGTGACCAGATTGTTCTAGTTAGCTACCTCATATATTATATAGCCTAAAATGTTCCTCAAAGTGTTCACATTCTCCCGAGCATGCCAGCAGTTCAGCCCCAGCTTATCCGCCTGTCCTTCGGCCATCTCATCAGGGGGTTACCAGGTAAGCTTAAGAACAGATTTGCTTGGCTTACAGGCTTTGGAGTACCACTTGAAGATCCTTTTTCAATCCAAAGTGAATGGCAGTTATCCCCTTGTGAGGTGCAAAGCAACGCAGTGTAGTCATTAGTGGCTCAGCTAAAGTACACAGCAGAGAGCAAATCCATGTATTGACAGAAGGTGAATGGCAGAGACAATCAAATGAATCAGAAGCTGCGCTCGAGGGCACGTCATTTCGGAATTCACAACCTTATTCGCCTCTGTTTGCAAGTCACAAGAGGGGAAAAAAATTCAATCTATGAAGCAACACTGACTGACAAACCAGACTGTTGAATTTACTCTAATGTGCTAGTAATGTGCGTTTAATGGAGGCAGGACACAAGGTTGTATCTTATTATAGAAAGTCCAAGAATCTTTGCCATAATTTATAATGTGAGTCATAGGTGAGAAGAACTATGCATAATCTATAATTGAATTGAAAACCAAGAAACCGTGTCAAAACGCAAGAATGCAAGAATTAAGGCTTGGACATGAGAAAGGTAGAACAGGTCAAATAAAGGGACAACACAAATCAAATAAACATAGTATAGAATTTAGACATAAAACAGGAGAACACATTAGGTTAAAAATGTCATGGAAGTCTTAAAGATTAAAAACCATAACAAAGGCATATGGCAAAAATTTAAAAACGAAACGAGCAGCACTTATGCCACTTACTGAGAGGGGGGATTTATCACAGCTGTAATATGGAGTACCCTAAGTTGAAGCCATTCAAAAGGTAAGAGTGTGATACAAAGTCCTGAGGAATTAGAATTAATTAATAACAAAAAAATAAAAAGCAGCATTGCAATACTAGCGCCTCTCTAACAGGGCTTCAGGCTTGATGTTATTATTAGATCATGACCTACTTGTACCAGCACGAGGATATGTTTTAGCAGACACCACATAGCACTTATGCAAATCATTTTTGAATAAAAGCATCCAATAAATACTGTTAATGTACATGGAAATCATCACATCCAAATTAGTCTAAACAGCCTGGGCTGTGGTTTCCATCAGCTGGTATTAGGTGGAATGTTAGTAGAAATATAATTGGTTAATTATGATGAGGTAAAAAAATGCATTCTGGGTTTCAAGATTAAAAAAAGACATAACAAAATAAAACATAATTGGATATTTGGCATATGGAACATGGTAAGCAGAGTGAGATTCACACTAAACTATAGTGCAGGACCCTTGTGAACAATTAAACTCGGAATTGTTTTGCAAATAGAATGAAACGAAGTAGGCCAAGCAGGTTATCAAGTTAAAAAATGTAAAAGAAATTAAGAAAAATCAAACACCACAAGAACTCTAATTATTTGCTGTGTATCATGTACAATTATCGTTATGCATTTTGAAAAAATAAACAAGTTCATATCTTTTCAAGTTAAGGCTTTCTTTCATGATCGATTTATATTTTATATATTATATACAACAGAGACGACATACAAACCCAGTTCGAAACAAGTTGGGACAATATGTAAATTGTAAATAAAAACAGAATGCAATGATTTGCAAATCTCCTAAACCCTTATTTTATACACAATAGAACATAGAAAGCAAATCAAATGTTTAAACAGAGGAAACCACAAGGTGATTTTGAAATTGGATGGCGTAGAAAAGCGTAGAATAAGTTTTAAATTAAAGATTAAACAGTTGGAGAAACATTTTACAACTCATCATTTATAGTACATAATAATGTTTTTGGAGACAGAATTTGAAGAAATCTCTGCGTACAAGGGACAAGGGCAAAAAAATAATAATATTGGATCCCCTTGATCTTTGGGCGCGCAGGTGGCATTGCATTTTAAACAGTCATGATTTTGTAATGGAAATCAGTGCTGTTTTTTTTTTTAATACCACCAGAAATCATTGTCTGAGAAACAAAGTTTTGCATGTCATTCACAAATGCAAAGAAGAAGCCATGCGTGAACATGATCCTAAAACACCACCGTCCTCTCTGAGCAAAAGCTAATTTACGTGGGGAAAAAAATTAAAACTGTTCTGTGGTAAGATTAATCAAATTTCTTTATGGAAATCATGAACACCACATCCTCCAGACTAAAGAGGAGAGGGAACATCTGGCTTGGCCTTAGAGCTCAGCTAAAAAAATAAAAGAGCTCAGCTCCTCTCCCATAACTTTAACAACTGGTTCTGGGGTACTGATCAGAAGGTCGGGGGTTTTAAACCCTAGTATTGCCTAGCTGCCACTCTTGGACTCTTGAGCAAGGCCCTTAACCCTCTATGCTGCATGGGTGATGCAGAGCTTCCTAACGTCGCTAGGATATGTGAAGAAGGAATTTCGCTGTGCTGTAATGTATATGTGACAAGTAAAAAGCCCCTTCTCTTTCCATAATAATTGGTGCTCATCGGTTTGCTTTACAGTATTAAACCTTCTGAGATTATACGTGTGATTTACAGTATTTAATTAAGGCTTATGTCCCTAATTCTGTCTTTCTTGGGCTACTATTATTTCCACATCCAACCCCTTTGGGATCTCCAGTTTCTTCCCATTAACTACTTGAAATTTCAGTTAGGTGTGAATAAGTGTATGCATGGTGCTCTTTCAGTCGACTGGCAGTTCCAGTTAAGGTGTGCCCTTGAATTGTGCAAAATTTTTATTCACAATTACATTTATAGCCATGGCATATGGTAGACCCCCTTATCCAGAACAGTGCTTATAGTCTTTATCAATAAATATATTCTACTGGTTAATTGAGTCATACAATCAGTCTAATACTAGTATGGGGTGGACAGGTGTCTTTATGCAGCTAACGACCTCAAACGGGTGCATCTAATTTAGGATAATAAATGTAGTGGAGGTGGACATTTTAAAGGCAGACTAACAGGTCTTTGAGGGTCAGAATTCTAGCTGATAGACAGGTGTTCAAATACTTATTTGCAGCTGTATCATACAAATAAATAGTTTAAAAATCATATATTGGGATTTCTGGATATTTTTTTTTAGATTATGTCTCTCACAATGGACATGTACCTACGATGACAATTTCAGACCCCTCCATGATTTCTAAGTGGGAGAACTTGCAAAATAGCAGGGTGTTCAAATACTTATTTTCCTCACTGTACCTCTGATGAAAATATGGTTATAAAGGCATTTTTTTAAATACTAATATAAGTGCTTTAGGAAGAGGTAGGTCTTTGTTAGATGATAGGACATTGTTTAAAGGTTGTGAGAACTAAAGTGGATGTTTGTTCCACCAGTTCGGTGTCAAAACAAAGAAAAGACTTGAAACAAGTCTCTCTGCTCCCCTGAGAGATTTGTGGATCAGTCAAACAGTGGCTGAGGATTGGAGGGAGTGTGGTACACTGCAAAAAAAGTAGAAGGTTATTGGTCAATTTTTCAGAATTTTAAATCTGATGCATACAGGAAGCCAGTGGGGATAGCATAGCAATAGGGTGATGTGGAAACTTAGAAAGGATAAAAACAAGTCATGCAGCTGAATTTTGGATCACTTGCAAAGGGTAAATGTCATTTAGAAGCAGACGTGCCAGATGTGAGCTGCAGTAGTTCAGTCTTGTGATGACAAGAGACTGAAAAGGCACCTAGGTATCGCGTGTAGATTGAAATGGAAAAAAATCTATACAAGCATGTTAGATTAGAGAAGAAAAACACGGGGGATTTTCCATGTTTACGACAGGGGTTCCTGCAGTGACTGAGATCAGAGAGCTGTTAATGGAGATCACAAGATCTTGACGAGGAGATAAATCACATGGGATGAACAGCAGTTCAGATTTGCTAGGTGTGAACATGTGTGTGTGTGTGTGTGTGTGTGTGTGTGTGTGTGTGTGTGTGTGTGTGTGTGTGTGTGTGTGCGTGCGCATGTGTGCGTGTGTGTGTGTGTGTGTGTGTGTGTGTGTGTGTGTGTGTGTGTGTGTGTGTTTGTTTAAATAATGCTCTTTTGATGGACTCTTGTTCCAATTAAGGTGTTCTCCTGCCTCATGACTAGTTTTCATTTACATTTACCTTTATATTTATGATATTTGGCAGATACCCTTATCCAGAAAAGTGCTTTGACGTCACTATCAATAAATGCATTCTACTGGTTTATTAGGTTGTAGACTATAAACTTCACTGGAACACAATTTTGTAAAAAAAAAAAAAAAAAAAAAAGGTATATCTTTGGATACTGTACCTTGGCACCAGAATAAAATAGAATATTAAAGCATGGCAAGAGGTAGGTCAGAGGTTAAAATGTTGGACTTCTGATCAGAAGGTTATGAGTTCAAATCCCAGTACCTCCAAGTTACCACTACTGGATCCTTAAGCAAGGCCATTAACGTTTAACTGCTCACTTGTATGAATGAAATAAATGTAAGGATAAGAGTGTCTGCCAAATGATGTGAATTCATGCCTTGCTTGTACACTAAGGCATGTCTGGACCATTCATCAGGGATCAGAGGAACTGTGGTACAGTTTGGTGTGTTGAAAAGGGGTGATGGTCCATTGGGATTTGATATGGGAGACGTAGTGGATCAGTAGTTAAGGCTTTGGGTTATTGCAAAGCTGTCATTACTTCATCACAATAAAAATGTGTTCTGATGACCCCATTGTAACATGGAAGTATCGTAAGCTGAGATATGGCCTAGCCTACCCAGGAGTCCTAAAGAATGGTGATCAGTATGGGGTAGTATACTGTTCATTGCCAATGATAAACAAATTAACAATTATTATTAACAAATTATAAACAATTAATTATTAACAATAAACAAATGACAGTACATTAACAAATGACAGTACACCTGTAGCTAATGAGACTAATCAGTGTGCTCTGTTTCAGTGTTTTGCGATGCCGGTAAAAAGAAAAGAACTAAAATTAGGATCCAAAAAACACCGAAGAAAATATGCACTCTAACACCGAGACGACTAAACTCACAAAGCGGGAGATGTGTACATCCTGGCAGGGTCCCAACGCATCGTACCACAAACGTACAATATTTTTACAACTTTGTCGTATCGCTATCGTCATCGTAAGTCGAGCCATCGAAACGTGAGGACTGCTACTTTAGATCTTGTGAAGACCATGTGAGCTCCATAGTTCAAGTATACATAAAACACTCATTTATAATTACTCTGAAAGCCCTTTACAAGAACCGACTACTAAACCTCAGCACTATGAACTATACTCACAAATCTGCTCAAGTTTGTAAACGCTTCTTTCACTTTTCTGTCAATTCTTTTCATGATACAGGGATGAGGCATGTCTTTTCAAACGCACTGTTGGTTATAGTACTATTCAGTACCATTCACTTTCTTTTATTGGTCCAAATGAAAATTGTAGCCCGTAGAGTAATGCTGGTGCAGATTACATTTGTGAGGAGACATTTATAACCTCTGCTCTACATCTCTATTTTTTTGTGTGCTCTGTCTGCAGTACATTCTGGCTGTAGGCTTGTTGTATTTTTATTCTATGTGTGTGAGTGTGTGTCCATGTGGATATACCCTTTAAATGTTTAATTGTGTTGTTCGGTTAAGCAATACAAAGCGCTGTGCTCTTTTAATAACATTTTAATCATCTTCTTTGTGCATGTTTAATGAAATCCCATGTCCTGGAGCTTGACCAGCTGAATGAAAAAGGTCACCTTATTTTAAGGACATGCTTTCATGGAAATTTAATACCGGCTCTAAAGATGACCAACATTTATGAGATTTTTGTGAGCCACTTAATGAAAGGTTTGATGAATTCCACTTGAAATACATTTACGCCATGGTCTGTTGGAATACTCATTTGTGATTGGCTGGAGGAAGTGCATTTGAAGCGTTTAACACGTATTTCCAGTCAGTTTGATCTCAGTACTAAGTGAATGGAGGTTTCGATCAGGAAAAATTCAGTTATATTCGAGTTAAAGTCGCAGATTCATTATTAGTAGGGGCACAGACTCTCTCTCTCTCTCTCTCTCTCTCTCTCTCTCTCTCTCTCTCTCTCTCTCTCTTTTGATACAAAAGGTCTGACTATATACACAATACTCTCTCTCTCTCTCTCTCTTCCTAATTTTGATACAATAGGTCTGACTTTGTACACAATATTATCTCTCTCTCTCTCTCTCTCTCTCTCTCTCTCTCTCTCTTTCTCTCTCTCTCTCTTCCTCTTTTTGATACAATAGGTCTGACTATATACACAATACTCTCTCTCTCTCTCTCTCTTCTTAATTTTGATACAATAGGTCTGACTATGTACACAATACTCTCTCTCTCTTCCTCTTTTTGATACAATTGGTCTGACTATATACACAATACTCTCTCTCTCTCTCTCTCTCTCTCTCTCTTCTTAATTTTGATACAATAGGTCTGACTATATACACAATACTCTCTCTCTCTCTCTCTCTCTCTCTCTCTCCCTCTTTTTGATACAATAGGTCTGACTATATACACAATACTCTCTCTCTCTCTCTCCCCCCCTCTCTCTCTTACTCTTTCCATCTGTTTCTGATACAATAGGTCTGACTGTATAGACAATATTCTCTCTCTCTCTCTCTCTCTCTCTCTCTCTCTCTCTCTCTCTCTCTCTCTCTCTCTCTCTCTCTCTCTCTCGTCTCTCTAGCTTTCACTCTGCCTCCCTCCCTCCCTCCCTCTCTCTCTCTCTCTCTCTCTCTCTCTCTCTCTCTCTCTCTCTCTCTCTCTCTTTTGTTTTTTTGCTTTTCCTTATATGTTTTTTATCAAGCAAGAAGTGTTGGACCAAGGCCAGGAACATAGTGAATGACCTCAGCTATCTGTACAATGGACACTTCAGTCTGTTGTGGTCATGAAAGCGATTCTGCTCCCTGAAGGCCATCACAGACAGAAAGAGGAGGACCTTTTTTCCCCCACAGGCAGTTTGAGGCCACAACCCAGAGAACACCTTAGACTAGACCTTAAACATGTTGACCAACACCCACTGCCTGAACACATATGCATATATTGTACAACTGCACACTTTCTTGCACACAGTTACACTTCATTGGAGAAAAACCTAGGGTTAGGGTTAGGCGATACTGTTTCTTGTTGCTAGGGTATGTGTATTCTACTTTAGATTTAGTAGAAAGAAAGCAAACATACGGATTTAAAATGTATACATATACATACACATGAAATACTACAAGATGTTTAGGTGCAACAAAACAGCAGGTGTTGAAACACTCGATAATATGACGCTTTGAGAGTTTTAGAGGAGTGATGAAATTCAGGTATTTATAAAAAAAAATAGATAGATAGATAGATAGATAGATAGATAGATAGATAGATAGATAGATAGATAGATAGATAGATAGATAGATAGATAGATAGATAGACAGACAGACAGACAGACAGACAGACAGACAGACAGACAGACAGACAGACAGACAGACGATAACAGAACAAATCTCAGCCAGTGCAAAGTTAAAGTCAGGAAATGTACCGCCATGTCACTAATGAGAAGTGATTCAGGTGTTGGGTTGTTGATCGAAAGGTCAAGGGTTTAAACCCCCGTATCGCCAAGCTGCCACAGTTGGACCCTTCAGGGGCACTGTATCATAGCTGACCCTCTGCTCCCACCCCTGCTTCCTAACGCCACTGGGGTATGTAAAGAAATACATTCACAGTGCTGTTATGTGACAAATAAAAAGCCCCTTTATCTTCTGGCCATTAGAGAAATGAACAGGAATCAGGCACGAAAAGGTGAAACGGCTATAAAAAATTGGTAAAAGAGACGCAAAAGTCAAAGCAGCATCGGGCCCTGATCATTAAAACGCACGGCCTCTGCTTCTGTTTGTTATGCAAACCTCGCAACCGCACCGAGGTAAATGAGAGAAGGAAAGAGCTGATAAAGTCGAGAGAAGGGGGTCTGTGATTTTAATTGGCTTTTTGTTTCCATCAGTCCCAGCTGAGCTGTTATTTATGAGTTTGATCTTTTGCAGTTGCTGGAAGCTAACAAGGCTGTGTGGTGAAAAAACAAAAAACAAAACAAAACAAAAAAAAAACTGGCCTGTAATGAACACCCCTATGTGTCTGAAGCCCTACTTAACTTCATGCCGAATGCAGGATATCTTTTTAGCTACCATTGCAAGCAACAGTCTTGACCTTGAGTGTACGTATACAGTATATTTATTTAACCACTAGATACGGCTTTAATAGAATGGAGGTTCGGGAAGAAAAAAGTGCATAATTGGCACAATCCCAGAGTACCAGCATGAGCTACTGCGGTAAATACTAATGCTGTCGAGATCTCTGCTGAGACACCCTTGGTGCATGAGAAGGCTGCGAGACGGATTTGTGTGAAAATATTAAACCAGTCCAAGTGGCAAGAAATCAGATTAGCATATGCAAGAAAAAGGGATTGAATAAGCAATTCAAAAACGGACAGATACAATGGGTCTAACTATATCTGCAATATTTGGCTTTGGTTTGCTTTAATGCAGGCTAGAATAACCTTGCCCTTGGCATGGCTGCATTTAGGGGGATGAAATGCAAGCTTGACTTGTAGGGTTGAATAAATCATCGAAAGGTGCAAAGGCCTAATATAAAAACACACATACACCCACTTAGTGGCTCCATGCGCCTTGTGAGATTGCACACTGTGTGCTAATTTAAATTTCGTTTTTTCTTTTTTTAAACAAGGGGCAAGAAAAGATCGATGAGTCGTGCAGTTTTCTAAAGACTTGCCTGGTTGTCAGATTGCTTATCTTTTAGTTCTAAGTGTCTAAAAGGAATGCACAAGGAAGTAGACACTTGCTGTCATTTTTGAATATTAGAAACGTAGCTACCCCGATACATGTAGGAACGGCTGTATTCATGTACAGGTAGTCGTCGACTTACGACCATGATTGGGACCGACAGACCGGTCGTAACACGATTTGTCGTACGCCAAGGCTAGCGATAATGGTGGTAAGTTGCATAGGTCGTAAGTCGACGACTACCTGTAGTAAGCCAATCATGTTGCAGCAATGCAATTCATAAAAAACATGCCAATACAGGTCATCTCTGGAATGGTTTGGCTGACCACCTGGGACCTTTATAAAGAATAAACCAAACAAACAAACAAATAAATAAATATTTGTCACATATACTTTTACAGCACAGTGAAATTTTTTTTTCTTTTTTATACTTGTTCACAGGCTTTTCTCACTTATTACTGCTGTCATGTGATTTTCTCTCTCTCTCTCTCTCTCTCTCTCTCTCTCTCTCTCTCTCTCTCTCTCTCTCTCTCTCTCTCTTTCTATCTCTATCTCTCCTTCTCGTCTGCCTCCAGGATTCCTTATTAGTATTGGGACATTTTGGACAATCAGCCAATACTTCAGATGGGATATATACATAATCAACCAATCAAATCAATCAATCCATGAAGAAATTAATAACTGCATAGTAAATATCATTCTTTGCATATCCCAGCGATGTTAGGAAGCTGGGATAAGAACACTGGTTCAGTCAAGATACACCCTGGAGCACAGAGGGTTAGGGGCCTTGGTCAGGGCGATACAAGGGCTTAAACCCCTGTCTGACCTTTCAATCAGTTACCCAGAGCCTACTGAGTTACTGTGCTAATTAATTGAGATATCATATCCCATTGACTTTTGAAGAAAAAAAAAGCGTTTATTTATTTTGCAGTAATCGTAGATTATTCGCACTAATTATGGACATTACAGATGTCAAAGTTCTGCTCTTTGTTTGCATTCACAGTCCCGCAAGATTTGTTTGTTCTCTGAATTCAACCGTTTCCGCTTGCCAACCGTTTCCCAATCAAATTATTAGCAGCTAAAGAGCCCTCTTTCAACAATTCCCCAATCTGTCCATTACATTGTACTTTATGCTAATCGCTTATGTCTGGCACTCGCTGTTGTAAAATCATGATAATCACTTTTCATCTTTTACTGCCAGCGACGCTAACCCGGCTGACTGTCCGCATCGCGCTGTAATCCGAGCTCATGTCGGTAAAACGCGGAAGATCCGAAGAAGAAAGATCCTGCCACATGCAGCGCAATAGCAAGTCGTCTCGTGAATATTTTAAATCACACCCACACCATTTATGCAAAATTGAAAAGTGGCACAGCCATAGAGGAAAAGTGGAGTGCACTTCTTTGTGCAGATGCTGGTTTATCAAAACTTTCATCTAGTCCCTTGGCTGGATGTCTGACTACGCTCCAAGACCAAAACCTCTCTTTTTTTCTGCATCCAAACTAAACTGAAAAACATGCCAATCAGATTCTCAGATCTGGCCGTCTCAAGAAATACGCCTATTTCTTCATGTGAATTTACCCCTTATATAAGCCCACAGAATACCCTTGAGGAAGTCAACACCACAGGGGCAGAATTCTGACTGAGCACAGGAGATTCACATTCTGGTTTCTATTAGATTTTATTATTGAAGTTTGGACAAGTCTTAACTTATGAATCATTCAATTCAATTGAGCAAACTATAGATTTAGTAGGTGATGGGAATAAAGACATGCTGCATGCCAAAATGGACTACTTTGTTGTTTAAGGAATAAAATGGAAAGTTATGCCATAGCTCTGATTAATTCTTGATTCTGATTAGTTGTTAGATGTTCTAAATTGTGCAATGATTTTTCAGCTCATGCACAGTTAAAGTATTCCCAGGCCATGACCGCATCACAGCTCCATATCACTTTGATAAGTTTAAAAGAATGAATGCCGAGATCTGACAACAAACACAAGGACAGACACTTTGCATTATTCTGTATTAATTATTACTTCAGAACATTTCAATGAATAAATAAAATGAAATATTCATACTTCATAGGCTCTTTACAGGTCTTTTTTTAAATTGTATTTATTTTTACAGATAACAGAACAGTGGAACATATAAATAAATAAAAATAAATGTAAAAAGAATTATGGGCTTTTTCCTTTTTTGAATTGCAGATAACATAAATAAATAAACAAGTAAACAATTTTATATATATATATATATATATACAAATTAATTCAATACATAAAATATTGATGACCTTTTTTTTTACATTATTTCTTTTTTTTAATTGCAATGAATAGAATGAACAAATAAATAAATAATGATACTTGTTCACAGGCTTTTACATATTATTTGGCAGATATTAAAACAAGACAGCACATAAATAAACAAATGAATGAACAAACAAATATTGGTTCTTGTTTAACAGCTTTTACTTTCCTTTTGAACTGCAGCTAACAGAACACTGAATTACAGAGACACCTAAATAAATAAAATGAAATAGATGAATAAATTAATTGATTAATTAATATGTTTACATAATTTTCTTTTTAATAGCAGATATATAACAAACAAACAAACAAATACATAAACAATAGCACTTGTTCACAGGCTTTTCTCACTTATTACTGCTGTCATGTGATTTTCTCTCTCTCTCTCTCTCTCTCTCTCTCTCTCTCTCTCTCTCTCTCTCTCTCTCTCTCTCTCTCTCTCTCTCTCTCTCTCTCTTTCTCCCCCCTCCCTTTCTTCCTCCTTCTACCTCTCACCACCCTTCCTCTCTCCCTCCCTTCTCAAGGATCCCTTATTAATTTTATAAGGACATGTCTGAGTATCAGCCAATACTTAATATAAAATATTTACAGTATTTATTTATATATATATATATATATATATATATATATATATATATATATATATATATATATATATATATATATATATATATAGGTATGTTTTAATTGTTAAAAATCTGTGAAAGTTCGCAAATGTTTGTAATTGTAAATAGTCTTAAAATCAAGGTTTTAACTCAATATTACAGTTTTATCTAAGACTGTTACACATCACTGACACTGGAGGCTCCTTCCAAGAATGCTAAACATATCTGAATAGAAAATTCACCATATCAATAAGAACATTTCTTTTTCAGCTTATGTCAAGCGTTCTGACACTATGTATGATGGTACCTAAAATACAGCTTTTTTTATGCTAAAAAAAGAGCTCTGTTGCACTGTATATATTGTCAATATTGCCTCCGGAAGAAGAGCGTTTAAACCTCCAGCATGAACTATTACTCTTTATGTTCAGTGGAATGGACTGAAATTTGTTGCGACCAAATGCTAAAACACAGCACGATTATAAATATCCACTGGAGAATGTTAGACCCTCAATTCTATAGTTTTCTAACATCCAGTTTTGCTCCAAAATAGCCTGGAGTGAAGAGTATTATTTCAGTGCAGTGTGTGATCACCGTACCATGCAGTTCAGCAATGGAAAGTGAAATAGAATAGGACTGTGAGGAATTGCATGAAGAGCTTTGGTGTTTCTGAAATGCTATTAATCCCCAAATCACATGGCTGGATATGTGTACATGTGTCTTGGTGTATTGGGCTTGTTTGAACTTGGGAGACAAAATAAAAAAAAAATTATTTTGTTGAATTGGCATGCATTAAATTTTGTGATTATGGGCAGATAATATTGTAAATGGAGAAAAAGAATTTGGTCTTAGTGAAGTGGAGAAAGTCTGGGATGCACTGATGGGACTAGGCTTCACATTCTACTTAGTTAATTTGTTCATTTTTATCTTTTTTCTCCTCAATGAACTGTACTTTTTTTTTCTTGAGATAAAATCCTGCCGAACCTCCACTGAAAAATATTAATCTTTTAGAAAAGAAATAAAGAAAGACAGAAGCTTTATACTTGTCACAGTTATGTGAAATTCTGCACATATCCCAGCGATGTTAGGAAGCTGGGGTCAGAGTGTAGCGTCCACCATGATACAGCGCTGGAGCATTAAGGGTTAAGGGCCTTTTTCAGCGGCCCCAAGAGGGGCAGCATGGCGATACCAGGGCTTGAACCCCCAAACATCCAAACAGTATCCCAGAACCTTAATTCAATTCAATTTCATTTGTATAGCTTGTTTTACAACGGACATTGTCTCAAAGCAGCTTTACACAGATAAATCGATAATAAGGTTATGTAAAAGAATATGTACGTTTATTGCCTATAAGTATGTTCCATATAATTGTTTATCCCAGATGAGTGAGCCAGTGGTGACTGTGCCAAGGAAAAACTCCCTGAGATGGTAAGTGGAAGAAACATTAAGTGGAACCAGATTAAAAAGGGAACCCATCCTCATCTGGGTGGCACCGTTTGCAATTTTGTAATTACTTTGTTGAGGTGTGATGTAATAGGTGCGTAAATGCAGATCTTTTCATGCAACCTGTGGTCCCAAGCCACAGTACTCAGTGACTGTTGATATTAATTACATTCAGAATCAATCCTCCAAGTTCTTGAGTTGCTCTTGAGTTGAGCCACTGTGACACCACTAACAGCAAATGATTGCTTGGGAAATGAGCAAGAATTAAACAAATAACGTATTTTTTGGACTATAAGCCGCTACTTTTTTCCCCAGGTTTTGAACCCCGTGGCTTAAACAACGAAGCGGCTTATTATATACTTATTATAATATATTATTATATTACCGCTGTAGCACTTTGAGTCTGGGTTGAGGAAATGCTCGCTAACTCCAGTTGCAACAGAAATCATATAAGCACAGACAGGTTTCCAAAACTCGTGCTTTTTGATTTTTCTTGGCAACAGCGTTACAGGTTAGTCAAAGAAACTTAGAAATGAGAATCAGAAAATAATAAGGACGTAATCCTCGGTCTTGCACACATGCAGAAATAACAGAAAAATGCAGCGGCAGGCTATTCCCAAAATGCCGCTCTGCTCTTAAAGGAGCCACAACATATTTCACCCGTTACACCGTGTAACAGACACTGTCTTTCCTTAAAGCCTGTGTAAAGTCCATTGGTTTTAGTGTAGACACCTGCGGCTTATTTATGTTTAAAATAAAAATCTTTGTCAAATTCAGTCTGGCTGCTTATATATGGGTGCGTTTAAAAACCCAGAAATTACGGTAGATAAAAAACTTAATATGTGATACAATTTCCTTTAATTCTTTAAATAATTCCTTCAGTCCTTGAGGCTGTGTTGCCCATTCAGTGTTGATGAGTATATTATAAACCCACACGTGTAAAATATTATATTAAACATTTAAATCCTATTCATAATTTCCCCTTTGCATAAAAGAACACTATAAAAAAATAAAAAAAAATGATAAATCTGCAAATGATATCCCAGGAAGTTTCAGGAGAGCATTTGTTTTATTTTTGCTTGGAAAGACAAATATAAACTTCCTAATTTGCCATTTCGAGCCCATTTTGTTGACTCAGAAGATAAAATCCTGCTAATTTTCCTAGAAAAGTTGGTGAGAAGTGAGAACATAGCTTGTCCATTTACCAGCCAGGTATTAGGAGGCATGATCAAAGCAGAGAACCCACAGGGATGCAGAGAGAAATACGAAACTTCACACAAACAGGAACCCAGGGTTCTACTCGCAACTGATCTCAGTTTGTGATTTGGGATCCACTGTTCCACCCTCCCCACCTAATTATTTGATGAATGAAGTGCAAACAACAAGAATGCTGAAAATATCAAGAGCAATCACAGAGGTAAGATCAGATTAGTCTGATCACACACACACACACACACACACACACACACACACACACACACACACACACACACACACACACATATATATATTTGTGTTTTGTCCTTCGGTCCAATGAGTATGTCTGGCCTAATAGAAAAGTAAACAGCAATAAAGAGCAGTAATTCAAAGGGCAACTCAATAAAAGCCCTGAAACCCCTCTCTCTCTCTCTCTCTCTCTCTCTCTCTCTCTCTCTCTCTCTCTCTCTCTCTCTCTCTCTCTCAAAAAGCTTTTCTTTCATTCTTTTTATGCACTGTGGCCATGGAAGTACATTTTCTTAACCAATCAGGTGCTAATAGTGTTGCAAAAAGCCAATCAATTAGTCAATCAATTAATCAATCAATCGAAAAAAGTCAATTAATTTGCAAATCATAAAGACAATTGTATAAATACATTCAGTACTTCGAAAGTTGAAATCCTGTTACCCCTGACCAAGCATCTGTAGTATTCATAGATCAATTTGACGATGCATTGATTTTCTTAAATCATGGCTACTGTATGACTTGCATCACTAAAACTACAGTTTGTAATTTGTTTGATAATTGAATGGAAGTGTGCTTAAATCTTTTTTTTTTTTTTTGGTTGTAGAAATCTGATTATTCAAACCTGTGTCAGTAATTAAAACATAGATACATGCATGTGGGTTTTAAGCAGAATTAGAAACTGAAAATACTAAAACATCTTGAGTGATACAGCTCACAGCCAAAGCAATTAACAGCTCCAGCGAGTCTCGAAATCTGATTTTTTTTTTAATGGTTTCTTAATTAATAATAATGGTTCTTCATTACCAAAGCTTCTTAACTGTATTGCTCATATAGTCAGATTATACACACATACATACATATTATATATATATATATATATATATATATATATATATATATATATATATATATATATATATATATATATATATATATATATATACATACACACAGTACAGACCAAAAGTTTATATATATATTATATATACAGTACAGACCAAAAGTTTGGACACACCTTCTCATTCAAAGAGTTTTCCTAATTTTCATGACTATGAAAATTGTAGATTCACACTGAAGGCATCAAAACTATGAATTAACACATGTGGAATTATATATGGAATTATATACATAACAAAAAAGTGAACTGAAAATATGTCATATTGTAGGTTCTTCAAAGTAGGCATTAAGAGAATGCCAAGAGTGTGCAAAGCAGTAATCTAAGCAAAAGGTGGCTACTTTGAAGACCCTACAATATGACATATTTTCAGTTGTTTCACACTTTTTTATGTATATAATTCCACATGTGTTAATTCATAGTTTTGATGCCTTCAGTGTGACTCTACAATTTTCATAGTCATGAAAATAAAGAAAACTCTTTGAATGAGGTGTGTCTTTTATATATATATATATATATATATATATATATATAAATTGTATAATCTGACTATATGAGCAATACAGTTTAGAAGCTTTGCATATATATATACAGTGAGGAAAATAAGTATTTGAACACCCTGCTACTTTGCAAGTTCTCCCACTTAGAAATCATGGAGGGGTCTGAAATTGTCATCGTAGGTGCATGTCCACTGTGAGAGACAAAATCTAAATAAAAAAAAATCCAGAAATCACAATATATGATTTTTAAACTATTTATTTGTATGATACAGCTGCAAATAAGTATTTGAACACCTGAGAAAGTCAATGTTAATATTTGGTACAGTAGCCTTTGTTTGCAATTACAGAGGTCAAACGTTTCCTGTAGTTTTTCACCAAGTTTGCACACACTGCAGGAGGGATTTTGGCCCACTCCTCCACACAGATCTTCTCTAGATCAGTCAGGTTTCTGGCCTGTCGCTGAGAAACACGGAGTTTGAGCTCCCTCCAAAGATTTTCTATTGGGTTTAGGTCTGGAGACTGGCTAGGCCACGCCAGAACCTTGATATGCTTCTTACAGAGCCACTCCTTGGTTATCCTGGCTGTGTGCTTCGGGTCATTGTCATGTTGGAAGACCCAGCCTCGACCCATCTTCAATGCTCTAAATGAGGGAAGGAGGTTGTTCCCCAAAATCTCGCAATACATGGCCCCGGTCATCCTCTCCTTAATACAGTGCAGTCGCCCTGTCCCATGTGCAGAAAAACACCCCAAATCATGATGCTACCACCCCCATGCTTTACAGTAGGGATGGTGTTCTTGGTATAGTACTCATCAATCTTCTTCCTCCAAACACGTTTAGTGGAATTATGACCCAAAAATTCTATTTTGGTCTCATCTGACCACATGACTTTCTCCCATGACTCCTCTGGATCATCCAAATGGTCATTGGCAAACTTAAGACGTGCCTGGACATGTGCTGGTTTAAGCAGGGGAACCTCCCGTGCCATGCATGATTTCAAACCATGACGTCTTCGTGTATTACCAACAGTAACCTTGGAAACGGTGGTCCCAGCTCCTTTCAGGTCATTGACCAGCTCCTCCTGTGTAGTTCTGGGCTGATTTCTCACCTTACTGAGGATCATTGAGACCCCACGAGGTGAGATCTTGCATGGAGCCCCAGTCCGAGCGAGATTGACAGTCATGTTTAGCTTCTTCCATTTTCTAATGATTGCTCCAACAGTGGACCTTATTTCACCAAGCTGCTTGGCAATTTCCCCGTAGCCCTTTCCAGCCTTGTGGATGTGTACAATTTTGTCTCTAGTGTCTTTGGACAGCTCTTTGGTCTTGGCCATGTTAGTAGATGGATTCTTACTGATTGTATGGGGTGGACAGGTGTCTTTATGCAGCTAACGACCTCAAACAGGTGCATCTAATTTAGGATAATAAATGTAGTGGAGGTGGACATTTTAAAGGCAGACTAACAGGTCTTTGAGGGTCAGAATTCTAGCTGATAGACAGGTGTTCAAATACTTATTTGCAGCTGTATCATACAAATAAATAGTTTAAAAATCATACATTGTGATTTCTGGATTTTTTTTTTTTTAGATTATGTCTCTCACAGTGGACATGCACCTACGATGACAATTTCAGACCCCTCCATGATTTCTAAATGGGAGAACTTGCAAAATAGCAGGGTGTTCAAATACTTATTTTCCTCACTGTACACTTTCTTTCGGCTTCTCCCATTAGGGGTCGCCACAGCGGATCATCCGCATGTTTGATTTGGCACATGTTTTTACGCTGGATGCCCTTCCCAACGCAACCCTCCCTATTTATCCGGGCTTGGGACCGGCGCTAAGAGTGGCTGGGGTTGGTTCTTTGACCGGTGATCGAACCTGGGCTGCAGCGGTGAGAGCGCCGTATCCTAACCACTAGACCACCAGGGAACATACATACATACATATACATACATACATACATACATACATACATACATATATACATACATAAATGTATGTATGTATGTATGTATGTATGTACATATGTATGTATATATGTATGTATGTATATACATACATATACATATATATATATATATATATATATATATATATATATATATATATATATATATATATATATATATATATATATAAATTGTATAATATGACTATATGAGCAAATATTACTTTTACTATTTAGGGAACGGGAGATGGAGTTATAAAATCTGTGATGACAGTTTTAAAAGTAGACAAAATTCAAATGAGTATTCTTTATTTATTTATGCTGCAAGATAGCTGAAGAGTTCAGAGGTTAATTACATTTAGCACATGATTTTGGAACAAACTGAGGGGCTTTAACATGGACACTGTAAAAAGTTGTTAATTCATTTATATTATAATGCTAAAATTAACAGAAATGGAAAAGAGATGGAAATTAAATATTGCATTTAGAAAAGTGAATAAGAGGAAGAAAAAATAAATGAAAAATATGGAATAGGAAGAGAAAGACAAGGGAAAGGTAAAGAGAGGAAAATGCAAAGAAACAGGATAACGATTGAAAAATGAAGTGAGCGGAAGGATTACGGGAATTAAAAGAGAAATATTAAAGAAACAAACAGAAAATGATATACCAATGAAAAGGAAAGGGGAAGGTGAAAATGAAGTGATGAGAAGTAGAAGGTAATGTGAAAGTCAAAGACAAAATAGGAAAGAAGAAAAATAAATGTAAAAAGGAAAGAAAAAGAGAAACGAGAAGTAAAAGTAATGAAGAGGGAAAGGGAACTTAAAGAAAAAAGTGAAAGAGAAATGTATGGAGCAGAAAAGGGGACAACGACAGAAAAGAAAGGGAAAGGGACAGTGAAAATGAAGAATTCATTAAAAATGACAAAGTTAAAGAAGCTAATGGAAAGAAAATCAAAAAAGAAGGAAAGGCAAAGAATAAGGAAGGAAAATAAATTAGGAAAATTCTTTTGCAAAATATAATAATCTTTTATAATTTATTGTCATTCTTTCTTGAAAATAAATAAATAAATAAATAAATAAATAAATAAATAAATAAATAAATAAAAACATTGCATCTGTTAATCTCCTAAAAGGCCTGACAGAGCTGAGGCTCCCTAGTAAACAACAAAAAAGATTACATTTACTGTATTCCTACCAGCTGAGAGTTATAATAGGTTTAAGAGGTTTATAATAAAAAGCCCTGGGAATGAATAGAATGAATATTCCAAGCTTGGGGGTCCCTTACGAGGGAAATATCAAGGTCCGTGACGTCGGAGTGACGTGGGGCTGCCTTCCCGTGGGCTCACCACCTGCAGGAGGGACCGTAAGGGACGGTGCTGTGAGGATTGGGCAGCAGTCGAAGGCGGGGGCCTGCTTAGACTGCTGCCCCCGCGACCCGAATTACGGATAAGCGGAAGAAAATGAATGAATGAATGAATGAATGAAAAGGATGAAAAGGATGAATGAATATTCCAAGCTTAAGCCACTGTCCATCGTGAAAATGCTGCACTGAATTCGAATCGATTTGCTGACCTTTCCTTCTAATGCAATAGACAGCAGAGATCAGAAAGAGAGAGAGCTTGGAAATCACATCAGCTCCGCTAAGCTCTAAAAGCTCGTCGGAAGCAAACGCCACGACAGCAAGTCCAAGTCGAAGCGCTTCATCCCGTAAATGTAAATCATCTGGAAGTGTACAGGTTAGGAGAAAGTCTTTGACTGTTTCTATTTTTTTCAGAGAGCAGAGAGTATGTTTTTCTTTTCAAATGCCAAATGAACGTCAAATGCCAAAGTAAGGCCTGAGGTAAATCCCAGGCTCGGAGACATATTTGTGGAATAAGAAAGAACAAATCAAGGCTGAGGTTGGAACTGCAGTGAGCCTGTGACCTGCATTGGAAATTGCTGGGTTAAAATATAGTTGTGTGTATGTTCATATATGTGTGCAAGAGAATGATCTTAAAGCAACACTTTTATCAACACAAATACGTAAAAAAATACACCCATACAACATGTACAACTGCTTTAGTAAGATAATAATACTTTATATTACTTCTCTCAATAGCAAGTAACTGCACATTTCAGAAATATGTATTTATGTACACTTGCCTAATACATCATTTTTTACTCATTGGTTTAAAAAAAAAAAATCGATTCAAATTAAATAAAAAATGTAAAATAATAAAAAAAAAATAATAAAAAATTCTTACACATTTAAAAAATTCTAAAAAACTCTTTTTAGCTACATGTCAACATTTTCTCAAATTAACTATATTGACTAATACTATAAACACTAACTGGTTAATGCAAGTGCTAATTACTTGCTTTATTTATTATAGGAAAAAAATGTAAATAAAAATTAATAGAGGATATTTTGATCAAAAAGAACCACTTAAAGAAATGTGACTATTTATTATTAATATAATTTTTTTTATCATTCTAATTATTATATGTATTTAATTATTAAAGATCTCAAGAAGAAGTGTATGATGTCTTTGTCTTTCCCCCTTCATTTTTATTTTTACTTTTAATGAATCATATCCACTGATACATGCCACTTTGAAATTACAACACTGTTATATTCAGACTGTATAGTAGATAAATGAAAAAGGTTCATTTTAATAAAAAAAAATAATTCATTTGAACCACTGTGTTAAATAATTGCAGTCAATATCATCATTACTAGAATATTCCAGTATAACATAAAAAAAGTGCATTCCTGACGTGGATTTATGGATGTGTGGTGCTTTTTGGATGTGAATTATTGAGAAAGGAGGTAACGCTCATGACTATTCCAGTCATAAACTCTTTATTGTCCTCGACTGGCTATTTCACAAACAAGGAAGGCTGTTTGGATTACAAAAATGTCACAGCTGCCACATCCTCTGAGAATCCAGAATTTCCAGGCGACAGTCACGCCCACTTCCCCTGCCATTTAGTGATTTATCTCACCTGTAGCTCATTTCGGTCGCAAATCCCTTTTGTATGGACCAGATTGATTAATATACAAAAATAAATGGTTATTTATTTAGCATTTCAATCAACTAGCGCTACTACAGAATTCTTAGATAACAGGTTACACCGTTTATCAGACAACCTGTCACAGCATAAATACTGACAAATTCCTATGGGAAGCAAATTAAACGTCAAAACAAAGGCCAAGGGAAGGTTAAAATTTCACTGAACACACATGTAGCTCCGGTCGGTTTAATCACCATTCCGTATTAATGCGCTGCCTTATAAACGGCTATGACCATAGCAACCTATACCCGCAGGTGCATTCAGAGTGAGACAGTTATTGTATACATTTCCTAATGATCTTGCTTGGCTACACAGATGATTTTGCGTGTCATAAATAAATAATGAAATATGGCAATTTTAATTAATTGAACCGAGGCACAAGAAGAATTTTATGAAGATAAACTTTCTTTCGGCCACAGCGGATCATCCGCATGTTTGATTTGGCACATGTTTTTACGCTGGATGACCTTCCTAACGCAACCCTCCCCATTTATCCGGGCTTGGGACCGGCACTAAGAGTGGCTGGGGTCGGTTCCCTGACCGGAGATCGAACCCGGGCCGCAGCGGTGAGAGCGCCGCATCCTAACCACTAAACCACCAGGGGACCATAAAAAGATAAAAATAAGCAATAGCACAAAAAAACAGCACAAGGTGTTAACTCCAACAGCTTCATTATCAGTACAGAGATGTGGGCCAGATATACACAATCTGTCTTAAATATATCATTATCATGGTACTACTACGGTAGTCCTGAGAGGCCATGCATTCTACTATTTTTTTTTCTTTCCTGCTTTCTCATGATCTCGAAATAACAAAAGTTGTTTTCTCAGCTGTGTCAGCTGTGTATTCAGGATAAGAGCATGTTCTAGAGGCAGATTCCTAGATAATAACAGTCCACGTGCCCGCACCAGCGCTCATCCTGCCTTTTAATGCATGTTGCAGAGGCAAGTCACCACCCAATAGCACACCTTTACATATGTAAGGGATCATCTGTATAATAACATCATTTACATGAACTCATTGCTGTAAGTAGTTTCTGTATATCATTAGGCCATCATTGTAGTGCTATATAAATACATCCCATTTATGCCTTCTACAGAATGAGAATAAGGTCAGTTCAAATCACACTGTGCAATGTGGATCTATTTAGACTGTATGATGATACCTGTTAAATCATAGGCTATGATGCAAGTTAGTAGAAAAGAATAAAAAATCATCAGCATGTGCTATTTAATATAAAATGTCATCAGCATGAGCTAGACATCAAAAAAACAAATAGAACAAGATGAATAACAAAAAGGACTGTGTTTGTACAGGTGCCTCATTTCCTCCACTATTTGCTGCCATGCAGTAACCTTCTCAAAGCAGTTATGGTCAAAGCCTGTGGATATACCGTTAAGCAAGATCTCTGCTGCCACATACATCTTATTGCCTCCATGGTATTTACTGTAAATGAGCAATGTCAATGTGATAAATATGTCATTTCCTGTCGCATTTTTATTGGCTAGTCAGTAGATATAGGTAATGTCAGCAAATACACTGAGATGATCATCCAACAGTTTTCGGTCACATGACAATAGCCATCTTTGATCCACAGTATGGCCTAGGATCCTATTTAATCTTACCCATGTTGCTTCATGTTGGTCATCTTTCATCAGCGACAGGTTAAAAACGTACAAAATACACTGGGAGATATGTGTTAGAAAGGTCATTCTCAAAACAGTCTAAATGAAGGAACATAGTGTGCCACAGTTTGCTTCATAACATAGTCAAACTAATAAGCAAATATTGATTTTGCAGCCCAAGTTTCTCTAACTCAATCTCAAGTCTACTTTTCTCATTCTAGCCTATACTACTAGGTGTACACTACTATCTTTTCTGTTTATCAATATTCTGTGCTTTTTCTCTTTGCTTTGCTCTTTTGCCCTTTTGACTCCTCACTGTGCTTTTGCTCTTTTGCCCTTTTTAGTCATGCACTTTGACTATGTTTTTTTTTTTTTTTCTGGACTTTTTAAGCCTTTTATTTTTGGATGTTTTACCTTGCTTTTATCCTGGATATGTGCCTGTAGTTTATATTTAACCTACAAGCCTCTCTGCTATTCTCTGTATGGCTGTGTGTGAGCCATTTATCAGTGCAAATAAAGACGCTTTAAAACTTTCACTCGTCTGACATTTTCTGAAGCGCACAGGTTGGTATCTTAAATATAAAAATCCATTGCTTATATTTTTGATAAAGGGAAGCTCAAATCCTCAGAAATTCTATCCTTACAGATTCAGCACTCATGATATAAGCTGTTATACATTGTGCATGTGTCTGTCTGTCTGTCTGTCTGTCTGTCTGTCTGTCTGTCTGTCTGTATAATATGAAATTAAGTAACAGGTAATAGATCAATAGAACGTCGACATTTTAATTAGCAAAGCTACACTATATACACTCCCCTTATATTTCAGTTTCACAATTCATCAGCATTTATTGAGTAGTGTATTGCTTTTAGATTGGGTCTGTCTTAATGATTAATCTTTCACTGTATTTTGTCTATATACATACATACATACATACATACATATAATATGTATGTATGTATGTATGTATGTATTTATGTATGTATGTGTGTGTGTAATTAATATACACACACACACACACACACACACACACACACACACACACACACACACACACACACACAGTGTAAGATATAAGATATAAATGTCTTTTATAGACAAAATATAGACAAAAAAATCACAAGTAAATGGTGTACCTGGTGCCTGGTACACCATAAGACAAATTCAGACACAGCTCCAATATTATTTGGATTCACAAGAGAGTTATAAATTAAAAACCTAAAAGTATTAAATTGGATTAAAGAAATGTGAATCAATACTCTATCTATCTATCTATCTATCTATCTATCTATCTATCTATCTATCTATCTATCTATCTATCTATCTATCTATCTATCTATCTATCTATCTATCTATCTATCTATCTATCTATCTATCACTGGATCTATTAATAGAGACTGGATTGGAATCTGACGTGCTTATTTGACTAGAATAGCAGTTATTTGAGTGATGATTGAAAGCTATTTGAGCTATGAATAATAGTTATTTCAGCTATAAATAAAAGTTATGGGTTATAAATACCAGAGGGTTTTAGTTGTCAATAGTAGTCATTTGATTTATGATTGTGTTATATTTTCACACTTCCACAAATTGTAGCAAAAAAAAAAAAATAATCTAAAACTAGCTGTGGGCTGAAAGCCTGGATGAATCTGTTATTAAGACTGCAGATCAGAGTGATGGCTACATTCTGGAAGAGCCCAAACTAAGCAGATTTGGAAGGGATTAACACACTTGTTGCAGCTCACACAGCGACCTATGATTAAATGAGGATCGGCCACTGTGGCGGTGTTCCCAGCAAGTTATAAAACCCAGCTTCTGGAGCTAAGGCATGGTGCCAGGGAGCCAATATCTTGCACTGTGGAACTTTTGAGAGAAGAGAATTACCTGAAAGGCATTCAATTAAATTTTGCTCTCTGATTCTGTAGGTCTGTCTCGGATTTGTCGATCCAATATTCACTTGTGAAGCTGTGAAAATCTACAGAAATGCAGTTCATTTGCTTGTAATAGATCAAACATATTTGTCTTTATGTAGGTAAAATTGGTTGCTTCAGACATGTCAAGGCTGAAGTTTCTACTTTGTGTTTCTGAACATTAGTCTCTTTGGTAAATGCATTTGACATTCTTATGCATTTGATATTCCCTGTGAAACAATCATAGGTACATCGATTACTTAATTAGCTAGATGTTACCGTTGACGGTTTGACATGATCGGGGTTTACGATGTTCTTTAAAGCTCATCACAAGCAACTGGTATGTTATATCAAGCCTGCTCAGGAACTGGCTTTTTTTTTTTTTTTTTTTTTTTACAGGATTATATCATGGCTTTACACCTCAACAATGATGGAACTATAATGAATGGATATTCGGTGCCCCCCAAATGAGGATGGGTTCTCTTTTAATTCTGGTTCCTCTCAAGGTTTCTTCTTCATACCATCTCAGGGAGTTTTTCTTTGCCAGAGTGGCCACTGGCTTCCTCATTAGGGATAATCTTACAATTATAAGGAACAAACTTACAGGCACTAAACTTATACATACTAACTTTATAAAACTTTCTTTTGGCTTCACCCGTTAGGGGTCGCCACAGCGGATCATCCATATTCATGATCCCCATGTTTGATTTGGCACATGTTTTTACGCAACTAACGCAACCCTCCCCATTTATCCGGGCTTGGGACTGGCACAAAGAGTGGCTGGGGTTGGTTCCCTGACCGGGGCTCGAACCTGGGCCGCAGCGGTGAGAGCGCCGCATCCTAACCACTAGACCACCGGGGAACCGTTATACATTCTAACTTTATAACCTATTTATATCTGTAAAGCTGCTTCGAGGCAATGTCCATTGTTAAAAATGCTCTACAAATACAAAGTGAATTAAATTAAATATAAATGCAGGATAGAGTGGATCTTTTAGCACAGCCAATAGTCTACTTTTGGAAAAATATTGTTTTTCCCAATTCATTAGTTGTACCTTCATATTGAAAGTTTGACTTATTAAGTATTTACTTCTATAAAGCTATTGAATATTTTATGTTAACTTGTGCTCAAGTTCTAGTGTGTTCTCCAGTGGCTCTGACAATGTTACTGACTCTAATATGTAAAAAGAATCTAATTTTTTAAATATTTTAAAGCAATTACTCTTGCTCTGCAGTGGTAAAATCTGTGCCTCCACTACTGACAAGCCAATCGCAGCATTATCAATATCTACATCATTTTCAAGCGATGCATAAAAGCACAATTATCACAATCCCATCCACATGTGTGTGTGTTGAAGAAATCATAAAATGCAGTGTGAAAAGATTTATTATAAAGAACTGTAAATTCTTACAATTTACAATTACAGTCTTGAAACCTGCATCAGCGATTTTTTGAGAATCTGCAAAACATTTTCTGCCGTTTTTTTTTCTTCTTTTTTTGGTATTATTGTGCTTGGGATTCTCCAAGTAAAATCACACAAACTTTTGTTGTGTTTTGTTTTTTGGTTCTAAAGCTGATTTGTTATATAGTACAGTTTTTATAATGTTTGATAATGTTTAAGATGCAGTCACACTACACTTTTTTCCCCGCTGACTTTACATACATACATGCAGAAAATATAACCTCAATTAAAAGAGGCTTTATCTTTTACTGCAATTAAAAATTGCTCAAATTTGGTAACTTGCCAATTCATATAACATGAACAAAGAAAAACACAGCATGGCGTGACCTCTTCAGAAAATGCAGGATAGAGGAAGCAGGGATTAGTGTTGCACCAGTAAACAAATACACAGTAGACACCTGACCTAAATATTTGTATGTGCTTTTGAAACATCAGATTCCACAATAAGTCCCCATTTGCTGTTTTGTAACCCTTCACTCTTCTGTGAAGATATTCCACTATATTTTGTATGTATGTATGTATGTATGTAGCATGAGGAGGCCTGTGGTGCAGTGAGCATTTAAATTCATCCCAAAATGCTGGGGTTTGGGTCTCCCAGCTCACATTGATTGCATCCTATACAATTGTGTACATCCACAGTTTGGGGCCAATCCACAGTTTGGGGCAGAAGCATATATGGCTGGAAAATATTGTCTCCATAGAGTGTGTGCATGTTGATGTAGATTTCTCTTTAGCTGAAAGGGTCTAAATCATTTGAACTCTTTGTCACTCAGCTTTGAAATACAATATTAATAGCAATAGTTGCTATGTAATTACAGTAATTTGTGACTAAAATAAGATGTATAGAAATGTAACTAATGTTATTATTATATTCTTCCATTGTAACAAGAACATTAACTTTTCACTCAAAAAAATGATGGCTTGATAGGGTTAAGATTTACATCAAGTGGCCCATAGTAGAAATTGCCAAGCACCTTCCCCCCAGACACTGGTGCTCACATCCTGCCTGTGGAGAGCCAAAAGATGCTGATACTGAGCTGTGGCACTTCATCAAAGCTCAGGTTTATCAGACACAGGAGAAAGAGAAGGGGGGACCGGCAGGAGGTTGTCTCAGGGACGATGTGTAGTTCAGCTCCACTGGCAAGAGAGACTCCAATCAGCATGAGTTTTCTGCACGCCATGCGTTCCCTGTCATAAGTGTGCACAAGGACTAAAAGTGAAAAACGAGATCCCTGCCTATTCTCCAGCTCAGCATGCGCCTGTTGCTTTATAAGTTTGCGGTCTGTTTTCCATAGAGCGAGTGTTGACTTAAGGATCAGCAAAGCGGAAAGGAGATGATGGACAGCAGAGTTATTTAATGATTTGAGAGGAAAATCGAGAAGTTAACGTGTAGCTACATCTCCACAAGAGGAAAGCTGCTCCCCTAGTGTGTGTGTGTGTGTGTGTGTGTGTGTGTGTGTGTGTGTGTGTGTGTGTGTGTGTGTGTATATATATATATATATATATATATATATATATATATATATATATATATATATATAAAATGCTTTTAATAAATTTACTGCAACAGCTCCTGAAACGTTTGCCCATAGCACTGTTTTGCTTTTTAATTTGTCAGTAGGTGTTGATTCATTTTCTCTAACAGCACAGCAAAAACAGCAGTTCCAACAGTGAGATTTATAAGTGTGTATATTATGAATCTGAATTTCCTAATTTGTTGATAAGAATTGAATAATTGATAAGAATTAAATATCTTTACGTAGGCTGGTGTGATGAGGGCGTGAATGCTTTATGATGAACAAATAAACGTGTTTTTTTTAGCACTTTCACCACGTTGTAACTATAAAGAGAAAAAAAGTATTTATTTTTTCCCCCAGTCAAAAAAAAAAATGTTAGTGTACAGGTGAATGAAGGAAACATTTTATGGTTGTACTAATATTGAAAAAAAAAAAAAGAAAAAAAAAAAATCAGTCAGCAGTAATTCTGTTTCTTTTCAAAACACCCTGTTATTGATTTTTTTTTTTTTTTTTTTTTTTTTTTTTTTTTAATACAGTCTGTATTTTCATATTTCATTTTGTTACTTGTTCATTTTTACATGACAGAAAGTGGTTGAGGTTGTAGTTTGGATTACTAACATTCTATTTCTGTTCTCACCTGAATAACAAACCAGAGGTCGTTTTAGGTGTTTTCACACTGTACACTGCTTGCTGACGCCTAAATTCGAGTGCAAGTGCTCCAGCCCTCTTTTCCCGCAACTTGATTTTCCCTCAATGCGCACTAAATGAAGAACACAATGCCACTAATGTTAATTATTTATTTAGTGCAATTACGTGCAGCTGAGTGAGACGCATGTGGCACATGTTGCAATTCGTTAGATGTAAAAACCAAAAGTTTTGAGACAAATGGTGCAAACTGGTACTGTTCTGACCACGTCTGTAATTTCATAATGGACGGCAAGTTAAAACAAAGAGCAAACGTGAAATTCCCGGACACATTACAGAAGTAGCAGGAACGCTTGGAGCGCTGTATTGCTGTGCATGGGGACTTTCCTTTAAACAGAGCAAATCTGGAAACTTTCTGATGCCACCTCGTACAAGAAAAGGCAGTTGATTGCAAGTAATTCACGATACACGAGTTGTTGAAACTAATGAAAATCATGTCTAAAACACGTGCACAGATTACTTTACTCCCTGAACAAGTTCACACCTGAGTTTGTCTACATTCACAAGAATCGCTGCACAGTTCCAGTCCATTTTCGACAGAAACTCTCAGGGATGGGAGCAGTTCACAAGCAAGCGCTTACATTTTGAATTTTGCATGTGAACATGCACTGTTTTAGACTAAACTGCTAGTGTCAAAGCCCTTAAAGATACATGGTTACTTTAATTATTATTTTATTTTTAACCAAAATGAATAATGTTTTTAATATGCTATACCGCACATTCTAGCAGAACTTTTTGCACAAGTCAGTGTTAAAAAGATTATCTCCTACAGGGTAAAAATCAGGCTTTTTTTTTTTTTTTACAGTCCTGTTTACAGACTGTCTGTAACCCAACTGCACAATCTAGCCGCTCCTCTGCCTATAAGCTGAAGATATCCAGCTAAAATCTGGAGCCTCACATCATTTATGACAAATAGCTTTCTCACTGTCAGCTTGACAGTGGTGTTTTCTTTTCTATTACTGTTTATCATTGACTTCCAGTGTGATGAACTGCAAAGCAGGGTGCCTTATTTGTCACATCACTCTTTATAAGTGACACAGAGACTCGAGGCGCTGGATTTGATTTATCAGACGACGGCGGCGGCGAGAAACAGGGTGAATCGGATGATTGTGCAGGGACTGTGGTGATGAATCCACTAATCAGTTAAGGCTTGGTACACAACTGCAGAGCCTGAGTATCCATAGACAACTATACATTTACTGCGATATTACGATGCACACATAATAACTCATTTAGCATGAACGATCACGAAACCATCTAGCAGCCAGAGACAGGCACGTTGGACAAGCGCCGTTTGAGACTTCACAGATGATGAGATGGCTGGCGAAGAATATGGAGAAGTAAATAGTATTGAAATGCGCTGACAGACTCCTAAAACAAATACAGAAATTAATAAATTGATGTAGTCATATTTATAAAGTATTTGTTAAAATTAGATTACAATAAATTAACATTTAAAACTTTCTGTTTCTCTTTTTTGACTATTCCTATTCCTACTGTTCCTATTAGATGACTATATTCAATCCAATTTAATTTATTTTGTATAGCACTTTAAGCAATAGTCCCAAAACAGTTTTAAAAAAAGTATACATTTTAAATTCATAAATCCAATCATTTTAATCCCTAATAATCAGGTCAGAGGTCATAGTGGTGAGGGGAAACTCCCTGAGGTGATCTGAGGAACCAGACTCAAAAGAAAACCCATCCACCTCTGGATATTCATTAATTATAGTTTTATGATTTTTGAGACTGTCAACTGGTCGCTGATGAAGCCCTAAATACAAACTGTAGTCCAAAGCCATTGTAGCAAACTTCATATTATTTGGGGGAGTGGTAGGTAGAAGGTTTGGGGTTCAAGCCCTGGTATCGCCAAGCTGCCACTCTTGGCTAACTGAGCAAGGTTCTTCACCTTCTGTGCTACAGGGGCGCCGTCTCACGTCTGACCTTCCGCTCTGACCCCAGCTTCCAAGCAAGCTGGAATATGCAAAGAAGGAATTTCACTAAGCTGTAATGTATATGTGACAAATAAAGGCTATTCCATTCTATTCTATTCTATTCTATTATTAAAATCCAAGTCCATCTTCATGCTTCTTAATTGGAGCCCTCCATAGCAGTCACATGTATCTTGAGGCTACTCATCCATCCTCAGGGGCAGCGAGTGGTTTATAAAGAGTATTCCATCCAGAATAAGGGCACCAGGAAGTAAAAAGCTGGTCTAGAGAGCAAGATTTCAGCTTTCTTTTTTTTCGCACTGGAGTCAAAATTAAATTAAGCATCTCGGTTGCGAACACATGGACATTCTAAAAAAGCCTAGAGAATATCTTGCATGGACAGTGTACTATTGCCGTTGGCAAAAAAAAAAAGGCAAATAAAAGGCTGTCAATAGCTTCACTTGAAAATGACAGCAATAAAATCTGAAATAAGACTGATGATCCTTTCAACACACTTACTGTAGCACTGCTTATACAGCTCTGTAGTTCACAGTTATACTATGCATATAGAAATGATTCATAACCTTTCTGATTAATAATATCACTGTTTTAAATCGTATTCTTCTCAAAAGTCCCTGAGGGAAATCGAGCTGCGCCAAACAACGCTTTGGGAACGCTTCAGCTTGTCCACGCTCTGAATCACGTGTTTAATCCATCGAATAGAAAGGCGCGACATCACTGGTGGGGTGACGTCATGACCAGGAAGCAAAAAGCACACGCAGTGGAGACACGGTTAGCTTCTGTTTGATCAGGAAGCGCTCTGTGTGTCTGTTCAGCAGGTAGGCATGGTAAGAAAAAAAAGGAGAGCTTTTGGAGGTGGTGACTCGTGCTGTCGCCAAGCTAGATATTACTTGGCCAGATGAAAAACAAACACAGCGTCTGTTGAGCAAAGTTGGACAAGCGCTTTTTTTCCCCAGACATGTATGTGGCAGCAGGGGCGGGTCGAGCACCGGTTTGTGAATGGAGGGCGAGGCCGGGAGCAGGTAGACACGGGAATGCCTCACCTGAAGGGAATTCTGATTTATGAGTGTTTTCTCTCTTGCAGTGATCCGATGGAGCATTTAAGGCTGAGCGTGAGGATGTGTGGGGGTGTGTGTGCCGGAGAACGTGTGACTGAGGCACTGAGCACAGAGTAAAAATATAAAATAAAGGAATTTTGTTGATTCTGAAACTGTCCTGTCATGGCGTTCCTTTCCTCGACCCATACGCTCTCCCACAATGCACACTGAGATGTCCAGGTCCTGAAGCCCATACTCGGCCCGCCTCTTCAGTCTCAGTATCTCCTTATATGCTAATGTGGTAGGACTGAATGAGTGTGGTTATGGGACAATGCCCGAGGTTGAAGAGATCTCTCCCCGAGTGATCCATCATCCCTCAAGGCCCCGGGCACTGCCCACTAAGCCCCTTCGGACTTTCTTGACCTTGGTGAGCAAGGCTTACATGCCGGCGGGTCAAGCCGCTGGCTGCCTGCACACTATGACTGTGCTACAGGCGTATTAGGCTGACCTGCTTCGGGAGTTGGATGAGGGAGCTAGTACGAGCACTGACGATGTCCGAGAGTTTTGTCGTGCTACAGACCTAGCTCTAAGGGCTACTAAAGAAAGGTTTCAGGAGGTGAAAAAGCAGTCGGCGGCAGCCCCAGCAGCGTGCACCTCAGTATACGGTGTGACTTCAGTGCAAATAAAGACATCTAAGCAGGCTGATTTATCTTTAACATCATCAAATTTATAAAGCATTTCAAGATCACAATAAACCAAATAGAAGATTGTTAAAACCTATTTAAAGCTAGTTGGACTCCTTTTCAAATCGGCCTTACTGAAATTTTGGCTCAATGCCAACAGTGTACATGCAAACAGCACATTTGTCTTTGCAAGTGGTTTCTATTAAAAGCATAAATGCAATTGCCTACTGTATTTCACCTAAATAAAACAAAACTAGGACAAATGTTTGTAGACACTTGACCATAAGATTGGTATGTGCTTTTAGAAAATACCATTCCACATTCAGTCCCTATTTGCTGTTATAATAACCTTCACTCTTCTGGGAAGATGTATTATAAGATTTTGGAGTGTGCTTGTGTAGATTTGTGCTAATTTAGCTATAAGAGCATTTGTAAAGTCAGGTTCTGATTCTAATTCATCCCAAATGTATTTAATAGGACTAAGGTCAAAGCAAGATCTTTCTCAAGATCTTTCACTCTACATCATGTAAACCACATTTTGTTGTAGCTGGCTTTGGGCACAGGAACACTCTTATGCTGGTTTGAGTCTCCTACTTCAAGTGAAGGGAAAATTTAATGATACCACATTTGAGAACCTCCTATACAATTGTGTGCCTCCAATTTTGTAGTAATAGTTTGGGAAAGAACCATATATGTTGCAAAAGGTCAGGTGCCCCTGACATGTCCTTATTGTGTGTATTCGCCTTCAAAGGGGGTTCTGATGGGAGGATTTTACTTGCGTTGAGTTTTTTTGCTGAGAATCCAGAAAAGCAAGTTGTAGCAACGGGTTAAAAACCCAGATACAAGTTTTTAAACAGCAACAACGTCTGAGAAGAAGCGTCTTAAGCGACTTATTCACACGTCACTTGTTGTGGCAGTCTGGCAGGTGGTATGAGGTTTACTGCCATTCGTGTGCTGCTAAAAGCACCACTGCTTTTACCCCGGGGTGTCAGGTAATCCAAATGATTCATCTCTTCATGTACAAGTCAAGCATGTTGTCTGTCTCTCCTCCCTTTCCTTCACACATCTCTATGCCTTAGACAACAGTCGCAACTCATGCATACCTCAAACAGGAACAGGGCCATGCCAGATGTTCTTATTTACATAGGCTGACTCGAAGTCCCTGTGTTTAAACAAAGTGTAAGGTTCACCTATTTGCATACTAATCTGTTGGATGCCAACACTGTTAATAAGAAAATCATGGCAGGGATGGAATTTTATCCTAAAAATCACACATGTATCATCAGAGATAGCTTTAGATAGTTATGGGAACCAAGCAAGGCAAACGAAAAACACTGCATATACCGTAAATGTCTATTGATTGTAATTAGCAGCATATAAGAAAACCATTTTCCTTCCCAAACTAGTCTGATGCATTTTCGCCAACTTGAATTGCAAGACCAAAGTGGCCACATTATCTGAGGAGCGAGAAACCGGGAAGCAGGTCCACATGTGGAGAAATGTCCATCCCCTGTGCAAACAGTGCAGAAATTTATTTAAATTCATTTTTATTTGTGTAGCGCTTTTAACAATGCACATTATATAAAAAATAAAGTGGTTATAAAGTTGTATAATAAAAAGTATACATTTATTGCCCATAGGTTTGTTCCTTATAATTGTTTCTCCCTGATGAGTAAACCAGTGGTGACTGTGGAAAGGAAAAGCTCTTTGAGATGGTATGAGAAAGAAACCTTAAGAGGAACTGGACTCGAAAGGGAACCTGTCCTCATGTGGGTGGCAATGATTGTCCATTCATTACAGTTCCATCATTGTAAGGTATACAGTTTAGTGATAGGTGCCTAAATGCAGAATTGTTTATGCAACCTGTGGTCCTGAGCCATTGTAGTAGACCATTGCAGTCCAAATCCATCCACAAAAAAAAAAAACAAATACCATGAAACAAACATGAAGAAAACCCTGAATCTGAGCATGACTAATCTAAAATAACTAGAAACTGTGAAATGCAACAAACAAAAGACAAAGAGTGCAATGAACTGAGTATACATACACATGTTAATTATTGTGAAATGTGAATCAGGTGCAAAAACAAACACGTCCCTTGATTCAGTGGCTTGTGGGAAATGCTGTCTCTTGGATTAATCCTGATACAAGCAAACAAAAAAGAAATGAAATAAAATGTAAAAAGGTAATTTAAGAGTGTCTCGCATATCACGAACATAAATATCCAAGTTTCCAAAAACAGAAATTTGGCATTTTGTGATTGTTTCAGGTTTGAACCAGGGTTACAAGCATATGAACACTGTGTAAATAAGTGAGAGCATGTGGCAAAAGACCTACCGTAATTTCCGGACTATAAAGCGCACCCTTATATAAGCCGCACCCACTGAATTTGACAAATATTTATTTTTTTAACATAAATAAGCCGCACCTGTCTATAAGCCGCTACACTAATGTACTTTACACAGGCTTTAACGAAAGACACGTTACACACGGTGTAACGGGTGAAATATGTTGCGCTTCTATTAGGAGCATAGCGGTATTTTGGGAAAAGACCGGCACTGCATACTTCCGGTATTACTGCGCGTGTGGAGACTGAGGATTATGTCCTTTTTATTTTCTGATGCTCATTTTTAAGTTTCTTTGACTAACCCTTAATGCTGTTGCAAAGAAAAATAAAAAAGCACGAGTTTTGGAAACCTGTCTGTGCTTATATGATTTCTGTTGTAACTGGAGTTAGCGAGCTCTCACTTCACCCAGACTCAACGCGTTACAACGGCTTGTATCTAAACAGTAGCCGACCAAGTAAGTCATTGTTCGCTGTCTTCCTCCTTCCTTTCACAACTACAGTGGTACCTTGACCTACGAGTGCATTAATGTACGAGTTTTTCGAGGTACGAGCGGTCACTCGATCGATTTTTTTGCTTTGTTACGCGAGCAAAAAATTGAGGTACGAGCTCGAGAACATTAAAATTTTTACTTTTTCTTCTTTGTTTAAGTTTTGGGATACCTAGTGTACAGGAGTGATAGCAAAAAACGAGTTTTCCCTCCGCCTCCGCTTATCGCCTCTACCCCCTTACACACACACACACACACACACCCCCACTGGCGATTTCGTTAGCTCAAATAGTCTCATCTCCAAGGAAATTACACTGAATAAAACCTTATTATATCTTTACACACTCTATCTATTATGTTTTTATACAAGATTTGTTATATAGAAATGTATTTTCCAATTGAATAACATGAAACATAAAAACGGGGTGTCATTTTGAGGGTTGGAACGGATTAATGCCATTTTAAGTATTTTCAATATGGAAAACTGATTTGATGTGCGAGCAAATTGAGATTCGAGCTCGTCCACGGAACGAATTAAACTCGTAGGTCAAGGTACCACTGTATTTCTCTCGGGTGAGGTGCGTTTTTTCGTTCGGAAATTTCATTGGTCTAATGTTATGGGGTTCAGTTTTTTGGCTTAAAGTTTGTGAAACTGGGAAAAGCCCAGGAAAAATCCATAAATAAGCCGCTTCGTTGTTTAAGCCGTGGGGTTCAAAACGTGGAAAAAAGTAGCGGCTTATAGTCCGAAATATACGGTATATAGCTTACTTACACAAATGTTAGATCAGTTATATAGAAAACAAGAATGGGCTGAGACTGTGCTATTTGGGGTTACATGATGGCATGGCATCAAGTCAAGAAGCTTTTATAGTTGACACAGTGAAATAAGACAAAATTTCTCCAGAAGCCTGGTGCTACATAAAAATAACAGAGCTACATCACACAACATAGAGCTACATACAGAACCCTGGTTAAAACAACATAACCATTTAAAAAAGGCTGTGGCTGACCTAGTATTTTGGTTTGGGTTCCTGATAGCTGTTTGTATGTTTATGGCATGGAATAGCCATAATGCACATTTTACTGCATATCATCGTGTGTAGTGTCATGTATGTGACTAACATTCGATTTGTGGAAAAGTATAAACAACAAAACATAAAAAAAAAAAATCTAAAATCTGAACACAACCTCATTAAATCCGTTATTATTATTATAAAACAAATAAAGAATCTGGCACAACCGAGGTTCTCCCTACCAAAAGTCTGTAACTGGGTAAAGAAGTCATTAGTCACAGAAGCAAGAAAAGGAGCCTAATGACATATAATCCTAATTATGTCCATTTCAGTTCCAGATTTTACTGCAAGGCGTAAATTCGCAAAACTTTTATAAACAATACAGTACAGTAAATATTCTGCTGTTATTTCTATGCCTGTATTTTGACCTCTCCAGGTTTAAACTCTTCAATAAACCCTGATCAGTATTTTGACGGACCCACAATCCTAGTTTTTTTTCTTATATAGCTATTAGAATGACTAGATTGCTGGGCACTGCATTATATTTAGAATTTTTTCTCTGGATATGTTTCGTTTTTTGAAATCTTAAAATGCTATTTCTATGGTGATACATTGTTAAAGTAGAGATACATTTCCTTTTCTCTCCATTTCAAATGTCTGGCTGATGCAAGCTATTGCACTCACCTTTATTTTTTTAACCCTACAAAAACGTACGGTAAAAAGCTGTTGCCGAGCTTAAAACGGCACTACTAAGAGCCGTGTGGAGACTGGGATCGCTTTCTTCCTCGGCAAGTTTAGCTTAGATTGATATCACCGCACACATGGCAGACTCAGGCAGGAGGTGTAGCTTTCAACTGTTCCAAAAGGTTGAACTCAAAGTGAACACAACGGCAGACTCTCTGTCATGTCTGAGCCCGAATTCACTGACAAATCAGTCGGAGGCAGAAGAACAGAACCAAAAGTACCATTTTCCCTGTAAAGCTTCTGGTTGTGTAGCTTTGGGAAACAGGAACGATGCTGATGGAGAAACAGACCTTTGGTAGAAAAAAAATGTCTGTGTAAACATTAAAGATGAAACAGCTGTTGATGCTATTATATTTCTCCTAGTTTATGTTTTTTGTATTTTATATTATTATATATTTATAATGTTTTATATTTTTTGCTACATTGTATTCTGTAAATTTTGCTTCGATTCGATTTCTATTTTATTTGTAATGCCAAAAACAGCATTTTCCTCCATGTTGTAGTGTGTCTGGTTTTACTGTATATGTAAGTAATAAAATGTTCATTTGAGATGATATTTCTGTTTGTTTATAGTCTCTTTTTTCTGGAGATGTTTTTTGCATCTTAAAGCTAAACAGCTAAAGCTGAAACTGTATCTTTTCATGGGACAATACTTTAAAAATAAAACTTTGAGATATTTTAGAGGAGTCAATGTGCAGCTTGTCTTCTGAAAATAACTTAACATACGGCCATTATTGTAAAAATAACTGGCAACAAAAGTGAGTACACCCTAAGTGAACATGTCAAAACTGTGTCCAAAGTGTAAATAATTTGTGTGATCATCATTGTTATCTAACACTGCCTTAATCCTCCTGGGCATGGAATTCACCAGAGCGGCACAGGTTGTTGCTGGGATCCTTTTCCACTCCTCCATAATGACATCACAAATCTGCTGGATGTTAAACACATGGTGCTTCTCCACCTTTCGCTTGAGGATGCGCCACAGGTGCAGAATAGGGCTCAGGTCAGGAGACCTGGCCACTCCATTACCTTTAGCTTCCTCAGCAAGGCAGTTGTCATCTTGACGGTGTATTCAGGGTTGTTATGTTGTAAAACTGCAGTTCGGTTTAGTTTCTGAAGGCAGCCAGAGACCATGATACTACCATCATTCTTGGTGATCCTCACCAGGGCGTGGCCACACATGCTGGTCACCATCTGAGCCAAACAAGTTTATCTTAGGCTCATTAGACCACATGACATGGTTCCAGTTTTTCATTCTCTTGGACAGGTTGTCTTCAGCAAACTCTTGGCAGGCTTTTCTTGTCCCTTGAGAAAATATACTGAAATGGTTGCTGAAATATGAGGGGTGTACTTACTTTTGGTACATTTTCACACATAAATACGGGGCAAATAAGAAATAAAAAAAATAATAAAACTGGGACAACATGAAACGTGAACCAAAAGCACAAAACAGCTTGATAATCGCTAACCTGAACAAGTCACTCCACAAAGACTAAAGAGAAACAAAGGGATCTTTACACACAAATGAATCAAAGGCTGAATCAAAGTAGCTGAGAACAAAGGGACTCTTGAGGGAAATGACAACTGAAAAAACAGGAGAGGAAACAAAAACAAAAACCAAAAAAAAGGCCTGAATCTTAACATATGCTAAAGTGATTAAAGCTTTAGTGGTCTGAACTGGCACACACTTTAAGCGAGCATGTGCACTGCGCTGTTGTAAAGTAAGTAAGAGGGGGATCCCAGTCAAGCGTACAGTATATTTGTGTAATACCACCCCAATCCAAATAAGTTGGAACAAATAAACAAAGCAGTAAACAACAACAAAAAAAAAGCAATAATTTGCAAATCTACTCTACTCTTATTGCATACTCCACATTCCATATTTTTTAACTGTTGCCAATTAACCTAAAAACTTTTTATTCCCTTAATTTTATTTATATATTTATATATTTATATATATATTTATATATATATATATATATATATATATATATATATATATATATATATATATATATATATATATATATACACACACATACACACACAGTGAGGAAAATAAGTATTTGAACACCCTGCTATTTTGCAAGTTCTCCCACTTAGAAATCATGGAGGGGTCTGAAATTGTCATCGTAGGTGCATGTCCACTGTAAGAGACATAATCTAAAAAAAAAAAATCCAGAAATCACAATGTATGATTTTTTAACTATTTATTTGTATGATACAGCTGCAAATAAGTATTTGAACACCTGAGAAAGTCAATGTTAATATTTGGTACAGAAGACTTTGTTTGCAATAACAGAGGTCAAACGTTTCCTGTAGTTTTTCACCAGGTTTGCACACACTGCAGGAGGGATTTTGGCCCACTCCTCCACACAGATCTTCTCTAGATCAGTCAGGTTTCTGGCCTGTCGCTGAGAAACACGGAGTTTGAGCTCCCTCCAAAGATTCTCTATTGGGTTTAGGTCTGGAGACTGGCTAGGCCACGCCAGAACCTTGATATGCTTCTTACAGAGCCACTCCTTGGTTATCCTGGCTGTGTGCTTCGGGTCATTGTCATGTTGGAAGACCCAGCATCGACCCATCTTCAATGCTCTAACTGAGGGAAGGAGGTTGTTCCCCAAAATCTCGCAATACATGGCCCCGGTCATCCTCTCCTTAATACAGTGCAGTCGCCCTGTCCCATGTGCAGAAAAACACCCCCAAAGCATGATGTTACCACCCCCATGCTTCACAGTAGGAATGGTGTTCTTGGGATGGTACTCATCCTTCTTCTTCCTCCAAATACATTTAGTGGAATTATGACCCAAAAGTTATATTTTGGTCTCATCTGACCACATGACTTTCTCCCATGACTCCTCTGGATCATCCAAATGGTCATTGGCAAACTTAAGACCTGCCTGGACATGTGCTGGTTTAAGCAGGGGAACCTTCCGTGCCATGCATGATTTCAAACCATGACGTCTTAGTGTATTACCAACAGTAACCTTGGAAACGGTGGTCCAGGCTCTTTTCAGGTCATTGACCAGCTCCTCCCGTGTAGTTCTGGGCTGATTTCTCACCTTCCTTAGGATCATTGAAACCCCACGAGGTGGGATCTTGCATGGAGCCCCAGTCCGAGGGAGATTGACAGTCATGTTTAGCTTCTTCCATTTTCTAATGATTGCTCCAACAGTGGACCTTTTTTCACCAAGCTGCTTGGCAATTTCCCCGTAGCCCTTTCCAGCCTTGTGGAGGTGTACAATTTTGTCTCTAGTGTCTTTGGACAGCTCTTTGGTCTTAGCCATGTTAGTAGTTGGATTCTTACTGATTGTATGGGGTGGACAGGTGTCTTTATGCAGTTAACAACCTCAAACAGGTGCATCTAATTTAGGATAATAAATGTAATGGAGGTGGACATTTTAAAGGCAGACTAACAGGTCTTTGAGGGTCAGAATTCTAGCTGATAGACAGGTGTTCAAATACTTATTTGCAGCTGTATCATACAAATAAATAGTTTAAAAATCATATATTGTGATTTCTGGATTTTTTTTTTAGATTGTCTCTCACAGTGGACATGCACCTACGATGACAATTTCAGACCCCTCCATGACTTCTAAGTGGGAGAACTTGCAAAATAGCAGGGTGTTCAAATTCCTTATTTTCCTCACTGTATATACCCCTTTTTATAGCCCTTAAATTCAAAATTCTCATTCTTTCCTTCAAATGGTACATTTCCTCACTATAAACTTTGTTTTCTTTGTTCTATTATGAATAAAATAAGAGTTTATAAGATTTGCAAATCATTGCATTTTTGTTTGAATTTACACACAGTGTCTTTGTGTAACTTTTTTGGAATTGGGGTTGTACACTTTTATGCTATTTAACAAACTTTCTTATTAACTTCACAGTAAATATGCAAAATCTGCTACACATACCAACTACCTGTTTCTGATTCATGTTTGAGGTTTTACCAGACTTTTTCCTTACACAAGACTCACACTAAATCACTGTTTATAATCATGTGATCAAGCGAATTAACTGCAGTGAGGATACAATCTGGAATCAACCCAAACAGAAAAAGTGAATCAAACATGGTGTGTGTTCGGAAATGTTCTGCAATGACAAACAAATAAGCTATTAATTTAAAAAAATTTTTTTTTTTTAAAAATTAACTAATATTTTCTTTAATGATCTGGTAATATATTGAGTGCTGTGTCCTCAAAGTTTCATTTTATTATTTTTTTTAATAATTGATTTACACTTTTTTACTATTTTTTATCTATTTTTTTTTAAGCAAATAATACAATTACATTTATTTAATTTTTATTATATCCATTTATTTTATACACATTTTTAGCCCTACACTAAAGCTGGGCAGTATAATATAATGATATACTATACTTTATTATAATATCATAATAAATAAAACTTTCTTTTGGCTTCTCCCATTAGGGGTCGCCACAGCAGATCATCCGGATTCATGATCACATGTTCGATTTGGCACGTTTTTAAGCTGGATGCCCTTCCTAACGCAACCCTCCACATTTATCCGGGCTTGGGACCGGCACTAAGAGTGCACTGGCTTGTGCAACCCTAATGGCTGGGGTTGGTTCCCTGACCGGGGATCGAACCCGGGCCGCAGCGGTGAGAGCGCCGCAGCCTAACCACTAGACAAATAGGGAACATAGTATCATAATAAATATTGTCATTTTATCAGTGTCTAGGATATTGTCAATATTTAAAAATGCATTTTTTTTATAACTGCAATTTAATCAGAAGTAAATAAAAGCTGATGTAAGCAAGTGATTTTACTTATAAAACTGGACATTTTTTTTTACAGCTTTTTTGGTGATCGAATGTAGGTCTTTTCCTTAACTGTTTCAGTTTAAATGCATCACTGTTTTTCATGCCAAATGGTTGGATAAATATAATATGTTAGATATAATGCATTGTACAAAAGCATCATATTGTCCAGTCTGACGCTACACACTCTTCAACCATCCTTTTTGTTTTGTTTTTCTTTTCTTTTTTTCTTTTGATGCAGTTACAAAAAACTCAAATATTAAAAAAAAGTTTTTCGTTGTAGTGTCTGAAAATACCCATAGCTGAGTCACAAAAATAAAAACATAAAAAATAAAAAATAAAAAAAAAACATACAAAAAAAACAATGTCAACAACATACTTCTATACTACATAATGATACTGGTGTCTCTACATTAAATGCATTTACATAAAGCTAGAAAAGTTTCATATCATTGTCATATCATTACAAGCTTTCGGCTTTTGGTGAAAAACAAGCAAAAATAAATGAGTCACATTCTTTTCGTGAACACCATTATCTATGTGAAGCATGACCCAAATCACTGAACTGCCATAAGGGCGTAGTGCTGTTACTCGATCATGTCTTTCTCCTGAACCAGGCGACTAAAGATTGTACTCTGGAACTGCTTTCTTCATGTGGTTACTGCATTAGTCATAACTAATTTAATGATCATGAACCAGAAGAAGATGAAGAAGAAGAATAGCTATTTTTTTAAAGATTTATTTCCTATAGAAAAAACACGCATAGATGGATTTCTACATGTGTTACAAAGTACAAACACAAAATGCAAATACAAAATGCAGGAAACTTCTAGTTTCTATTTTTGTCTGGGTTTTAAGAAGCTTTGAATGTTCCAATTCAAGACATTAAGATCTGTGCTGGTCTAGTAATCAGGATAGGATTAGACACATTATATATTATTTATCACTGTGTTACTATTAAAACCACAGACAGGTGATGTGATTGATGATTGATGATCTTATTGCAAGGGGAAGAAATGGCACAAAGATGGCGTTCCACAATCTAAACATTGTCGCAGACCAAGTATTTCATAGCAATGTTTTTTTTCTGCCTTTCCTTAGCAGGAGAATATTCCTTTCAACACGCCAGAAATTGTTCTGGAATGACAAAAAGCTCAAGGCGTTCCTTCCAAAGTTCCCGGATCTCAGTCTAACATCTGTCACCATGCTAGCTGAGACTTTGTGCTAGATACCACAGCACAGCTCCAGAGTTCTTGTAGAGTTCATACCATGATCAGTGATTGTGTATGAAATTGGGTAAAATAATTCAAGAAAATAAAATAAAAAATAAACGACAAAATTGGAAACAACCTGATTAAACTGGCAAATTAAATGTTTAATACATTTTCCAATGCTTTTCGAAAAAACCAACAGAGCTTCACTGATATTGACTTCAAAGTTTGAAGCATTGTTGCCCAGGGGAACTCTAAGTGTGATTTTTATTTACAGTCACAAACATTCCGTGAAAAAACCCTGCACTTTCTCCTAGACCGTATTTTTCTCCATTTCTGGCACACAACATATCATTTTGAACAATTGAAGCATACTGTGTAAGTGAACTCTAAAAATGTTTGGCAGGACCAACCTACCAATCAAGCGCCATCAAAGCACCAAATACAAAATCAAATAAAACCACTGGTTTTTAAACTTTAGGCTCTGGGTTTCAGGGCATAGACAAGGACTGATGTTCAGGCTTATAGGAAAGTCTCAGAGAATAGATGAGGACTGCCATTTGGGTTTATGGCAAATAGACAATAACTTATGGTAAGTTACATGGCAAAGTCTCAAAGAACAGAAAACTACATTTACAGACAGGTACGTAGCTCAGGGAATATACAAGGGTTAAAGTATCATATACAAAGTATCAGGGCATAGACCAGTACTAGCGTTAAGTAAATACCACCAAGCGACAATGGCGGTTCTAGCTCGAATGACGCCTGGGTGAATCACGCCATGACCCAGAGTCTCCCTATTGATTAGTTTCAGCTTTGAAAAGCTCCTTTTTTGCAATCGACAAATTTGGATATATTTCCGAAAGCTCGCTTTTAATGTATAAATATCACCCTAAATGCATTTATTGCACGATTAAATACACGCGTCATCGTACACAGATTATTGAACCCTTAGAAGTAATAACATACAACTCCTTGGCTAATTGTAGCCATAAGATACATACAACATCTATATCCTTATAATATATGTCTTAGCCTTTTAGGCTGCACTGGAGATTTCCCTTATTGAACTCAGTTCAGGACCTATTCAGTACAATCACAGAAAACCTTAATGACATCACCTCAATTAAAGTTTACCAAATGAATAGGTGCCTGTTTAACTCCAATCCAACTAGACTTGTTCGATTATAATTGTTTTGTTGCTACACACATTATGATATGCACAGTATATTGTATATTACTATATGTACAATATATTATTACCTACTGCACCTTCTGTACATTATTCACCCTCATCCTTGTATATATGAACCTCATTTATCATACCTTATTTATCTACTGTTATCTATTGTAAATAGGCTCTTATGCACTTCTGGTTAGATGCTAACTGCATTTCATTGGCTCTGTACATGTACCTTGTACAATGACAATAAAGTTGAATCTAATCTAATCAACTAAATACTATGCAGTGCAATAATGATATACAGTTATTAGCCTATTTTATTAAATGCATTAGCCTTTATTATCCTCATAACGAGATGAGTTGTCATCCATAATTTTAATTTGGATCTCCTTACTGACATGACATGACATCACCCAAACCCCACCTCTCCTTTCTGAGTGTATGAGTGAGATGGTACTTCTCCGGATGGTGGAAATAATAATTGAGGTGACTGCACAAAAGAGCGCTAAATTTTTTTTTCGTAGACTCCCTGTGACATCATCTTTCGTCTCTGCCTAAATCCGTCACTGCCAAGCGGCAATTAAAACAAGTTTAAAACAGAGCACGTGCTCTACCCTGATTGGTGGCTTGCTGCGTGCTTGACCCGTTAAGTTTTGATCCACTCTTGAATAAAAAAAAAGAAACGACTGATGTGCAAAATGCAGTTGAGTAAAAAGTAAGATATTTGACTCTGAAATGTAGTGAAGTTAAATGAAAAGTCTCCCCAAATGGAAATGGTTGAGTAAATCACAGATATGCGAAAAGCACAGTAACAAATTACATTTACTGTCATGTTAATGTCCACCACTGCTCACGGCGACCTACATGGCGAAGTCTCAGGGCATATATGAGGAATCAATAGTCAGGTCAATGGCAATGTCTGAGTCTACAGATAAAAACTGATAAAATGTAGACTGTTCCAATTCGCTTTGTGTCAGTAGTGTCCAAAGGAATTTCATTTTATTTTAAACACATTTTTTTTTAGGTGTGTGGTGGCAGTAATGAGGCTTTATTGTGTCTAGGCCGTACCCAGAGATTTGTTTTGCTATTGATCCTTCTCAAGCTAGACTTCACATTTGCCTTTCAAACAATAATCACTCCAAGTGATATGCACTCAGCCAGTCCCAGTATATGAGCTGCCTCTAATAAGTTTTTTAGATTTGACATTGCTAAAAATGTTTTAGATAAGCGCTCAAGCACTTCCGCGACTTGCAATATAAGTCTCGCAGAAATATGAAGAGACATGGCGTCTTATCACTGAATAACTTATAAAAGGTTCATAAAACATCGACTAATCTCTAATCACTGGGGTAATATTTCCTTTTTAAGAGCACTATGATTGTCTACGGCTATTGTGCTTATAAAATTACCTCTGTGGTGAACCGTATTTTAAATGTATCCTTCAAGCAGAAGCATGCTTAAGCCAATGGAGCATGTTTTAGTGAAACATTAATCAGGGTCTCTGGACAATCACCGTAATGCTTCTTTAAACCTTAACTGAAATAAAGGAGAACACATTAGTCCTGTCAAATCCAAATTGGGCTCATGAGCACACTAATGATCTGTTTCCAACACAAGAATTTCAAACTCTCGGACGACACGATTTACACGGCGATGACACACAGAGTGCCATGAAACCCGACAAAATAGGGGTAATGATATTTCTATGAGGTATGAAGGACAGTCTGACTGTATGTGCATGCGTCAGAAACCCACTGTAATATTCATGCATCTGCGGTATCAACGAGGCACTTGTGAAATATGGAGTCCATTTCACAGCATTGAGATCCTATTTTCAGCACATGCCTTTTTTTTTTTCACCGCTAATTAGAGCCGGAGATGTGTTTTCTCCCTTCGCCTGCCACCTTTTTCCGTTTTCACTACAGTATGGCTCATGGACAGCGAGATCAAGACCAAGGCTAAGCAGCTAATTGCCTAAATGTCATTTTAGCTTTCTAATATAATTCAGCTATGGACTGCTGATGCGTTACTTTATTGCGTATGAGTCGGAATGCAGACAAAAATGGCAAGATGAATCATATGGCGATGTGTGTTCATGCTCCATTAGCACAGGTAAAATGATGTACTTATTTCCAGGTGCCCTTCCATTTGCAATGTTGTACATGAAGCAAAGGTAAAGCGTCCATCACCACATGCTACATGCAGATTACTGATAAATAACACTGATAAAATGTTCATTAAAAACGTCAGCCAACTTTAACTGCACTTCACCTTGAAATATAAGCATCAACACACTTTAGAATATATATTTTTTCAACTTATGCATGAATCTATTTAATATCTCGTGCCTGAAACCCAATTTTTCTATGGTTCAATCATTATAGATTATAAAAATTATCGTTTGAAGGATGGTTTAATGAACGTTGTTCAGTCTAACATCTGGAATATTCCATAAGCCATATGCTCGACATGACGTTGCAGTGTTTGCATCCCCAAAAAATTACAATAATAAGAAAAGTATTTATTTATACTTTTGACAATAAAACATTAACTGATAGCATTACATATAACACTTACAGCTCAACCAAATTACAGACTGAAATTTAATTCTTTTGAATAAATCGACAGAATCCCCTGAATGCACGTATGCCTTGAACCTGAATGCTACCGAACCACATTCTGTGTATTTGCAAATTTCATGCTTTAAAACCTCCACCTTGGGCAAAATGCAGCCATTATCAGCACAGAAATAGTTAGCATATGTTTAAATGTTAAATGTATCACAAATCATAGTTTAAGGTATGCATTGTTCAACTTAGTGTGACATTACTTCTGACATTTACGTTTAAGGTACTTAGTCTATGACTAATCACAAGTTCAATAATAAAGAGATCGATTTAATTTTGTAACAAAAAATAAAAAAATAAAAATCATAAGAAGTGTGTCAGAGCTGGATTGAGGGCACTGATTCAAACGATAGGTCATGGGATTGTCGAGCGAATTCTATTTACTCTAATGCAAAAACTACTGTGTACTGTGTTCAGCTATATGCTACAAAATAGTGTGCAAATAGACTGCATTCATTATTTCTTATGTGAATAGTTTCTAATCGGTCGAGATATATATATATATATACATACACACACACACACACACACACACACACACACACATATATATATATATATATATATATATATATATATATATATATATATATATACACACACATACATACAGTACATCCCAAAAGTTTGGACACACCTTCTCATTCAAAAAGTTTTCTTTATTTTCATGACTATGAAAACTGTCACACTGAAGGCATCAAAACTATGAATTAATTTTTTGTTATGTATATAATTCCACATGTGTTAATTCATAGTTTTGATGCCTTCAGTGTGAATCTACAATTTTCATAGTCATGAAAATAAAGAAAACTCTTTGAATGAGCAGGTGTGTCCAAACTCTTGGTCTGTACTGTATGTGTGTGTGTGTGTGTGTATATATATATATATATATATATATATATATATATATATATATATATATATATATATATATATATATATATATATATATGTGTGTGTGTGTGTGTGTAAATAATATATGCCAAATTAAATATGAGGATCAGGAACCAGAATTTCATCCCGGATTGGCCCGCTTTACCAACGACCGTATCATATTAAAATGTGCATAGTGTGCCATAGTCTGAATTGCTCCAATGAAAGATCATCTAACATTAGAGTATGTGTATAAAAGGAACACAAATTATGCTAATGCATAATTTACTGTAGAAATAATAAATCTAATTTATGTAAAATAAACGGTATGCAGAGTTCTACATATCTATACTGCTTCACCAGTAACCCAAACTTACTGCAAAAGTACGCTTGGAAACACACTCTATTGCTCAGGGAAACACTCCTGCCACTAATTTACACCTGGTTTTGCAAGGCAGAGTGAATTTCATGCAAAGATTCCTGCCACTAGATGCCCAAACCTTAGTAAATCGAAAAAAAATGTGTAATCAGGGCTTAAACTGTGGGTTTAGGCTTGTATAAGAGTCTCATACATAACACAAAGGCTTTTCAAGCAGAATAAACAGCCAATTGTGGCTGATGGGGAAAAAAAAAGAAAAAAGTAGTACAACTGGCCTTGAGTGTTTAGCATCTGCAGAACTGAGATTCTGAAATCATATCCACATTACTAGGACAAAAAAAGTTTTTTTAGAAGAAATACCGGATGCTTTTTGTCCTACACATACTCTTGTTCTATCTATCACATACACAGTACACATCTTTTTTTAATCCACTTATTATCAATCTAATGTTTTAGTGTTTATTGTGTTCACCAATCTAGTAAAAAACAAACATATGGCCCTTGATAGAACTAACTCTCATTCTCTAATTCATTTTCTGTGCTTAAGGCATTTATAATATGTGCAAAGCTTAATGCATGAATTTTAGTCGGGGCTTTGAGTAATTATTAGCACTAACCCTGTTGCAGCTCTCAGGCCAAATTGAACTGTTTATTATTTTCAAAAAAATGATCAATCTGATTAGTTTTTTTCCACATGATGCATGACGTGGCTTATTTTCTGTAAGGAACAAGAACCAGCCTTATTTTATTTAAGCTAGTGTTATTTTATTGCATTGTATTGTATTATATTGTATGATCTGTATGCATGACAGTATTTCTGTGCTAATTACACTTCTGGGTGGAATAAGTTTTGAAAAGTTTTTTCGAATATGGCTCTTCATGACTTCATGAAGGGCGGATTTCCTTGTATGGGCATTTCTCCTGTTAGACGCACACACAGCAACCAGAAAAGGGCACGCCCATCACCGTGTTTCATTCGCTTATATAAGCCGGTGGCAGAGCTGCATAGGAATTGAATTTCTCCAAAGAATTATGTTTTCGTATATGTGAGGGAAGGATAACCTTGTTCAGAATTTACCAGATAATTTAACAGACCATGCTGGATTGGTTGTTTGCTTTTGTTTGCTTCTTGATGTTTAATTTTAGACTCTCTGATTGTTAACGTAGTTAAGACTATACATTTTTTGTTCATGTTTTATTTATAGAGATTGCACACAATTGCTACCTGAGTGCTTGCGACTCTTTAGTGTAAATCTGTATCTTTTTTTTTTTTTATCTGATAAAAGTAAAGACTTTTCATACATATGAAAATCTCAAGCTATATACACACCGTAATTTACGAACTATAAGCCGCACCCACTGAATTTTACAAATATTTTTATTTTTAACATAAATAAGCAGCACCTGTCTATAAGCCGCATTACACCTGTCTACACTAATGTACTTTACACAGGCTTTAACGAAAGACACGTTATACACGGTGTAACAGGTGAAATATATTGTGCTTCCTTTAGGAGTATAGCGATATTTTGGGAATAGCTTGGCACTGCATTTTTCCAGTATTACTGCGTGTGTTCAAGACAAGGAATATGTCCTTATTATTTTCTGATGCTCATTTCTAAGTTTCTTTGACTAACCCGTAACGCTGTTGCCAAGAAAAATGAAAAAGCACGAGTTTTGGAAACCTGTCTGTGCTTATATGATTTCTGTTGTAACTGGAGTTAGTGAGCTCTCCCTTCACCCAGACTCAACGCGTTACAACGGCTTGTATCTAAACAGTAGCCTACTAAGAAAGTCATGTTTTACTGTCTTCCTCCTTCCTTTCACAACTATTTCTCTCGGGAGTTTATCTTGTGGCATCGTCGTGCGTTTAAAAAAAATCACCCAATGGAAGTTTATTTCTCCCGATGCCGTGCAGCTCAGAACACAGGTGAGGTGCGTTTTTTCATTTCCGTTCGCAATTTCATTAGTTTAATGTTATGGGGTTCAGTTTTTTGGCTTGAAGTTTGTGAAACCGGGAAAAACCCAGATAAAATTAATAAAGAAGCCGTTATTTTGTTCAAGCTGCGGGGTTCAAAACATGTGAAAAAGTAGGGGCTTATAGTCTGAGAAATACGGTAGGTTCTCAAGATTAACATGAGATTGGCCAAAACTGTGTTTGTGTGTCTCCTGAAAAGATTGTCAAGTCTAAAACCCAGAGGATAATAAATGGTTAAAAGTGGTACTTTCCAACAGACAGGACATGGTACTTAAAATAATAAACCAAAAATGAGTTCATGTTAAAAGCACCATACAGAAGAACATCTCCCAAAGCCCTGATCATCTTCATTCGGTAAAAACCATTCAGCCAGAGATACAACTGTGAACATTTTAGGGGTATTAGGTGCCTAACAAAGACTTTTCACCACTAAAGCTTGTAGCTGGTCACAAAAAAAAAAAAAAAAAAAGTTTTGCCAGGAGTGTGTATCAACAAAGACCACAAAACAGCTTCTACATGTACTGAGTGAAACAAGTACATCTTTAACACACCCACTGCACCATTTTGTTCATCATTGGCTGTGTAGACAGACATTCCCAATGGAAAACTGATTGAATACTTGAGTTCTTGACTCCTCAATACAAAGGGACACACAAACACACACACACACTCTCTCTCTCTTTTCTGCTTTATCCAATGCTATTGTTTTGAGAAGGATGTGGTTCATATTAATGTAAGCATAAATAAAATGCAATACCAAATGTAAATTTGATTGTGTGTGTGTGTATGTGTGTGTGTGCGTGCATGCGCACGTGTTTGTCATTTGTTATTTATAGCCAGAATAGGATTTATCCAAGCGGATACTTCTTATCGACTAGGACAGAGATGAAACTGTAGAGTAACAATTACACACAATGGTTATCAATAATCATAAAGAAAAAATAATGTTTTATAATGGTGTTTAATGAAGTACACCATCCCTGTGTGTTTGATTCGCTCATACCCTCCTTTAATAGTCCTCTATTTGTCAATCTTTATGTGAGTTAAAAGTACCGTATTTTTTGGACTATAAGCCGCTACTTTTTTTTTTTTTTTAACCCCGTGGCTTAAACAACGAAGCGGCTAATTTATATTTTTTCCTGGGTTTTTCCCGGTTTTACAAATTTCAAGCCAAAAAACTGAGCGACATAACATTAGACAAATGAAATTTCCGAACGGAAACGAAAAAAAACGCACCTCACCTGTGTTCTGAGCTGCACGGCATCGGGAGAAAAAACTTCCACCGGTGGTGATTTTAAAACGCACGACGATGACAAAAGATAAACTAGAAATAGTTGTGAAAGGAAGGAGGAAGACAGTGAACAATGACTTTCTTGGTAGGCTACCTTTTAGATACAAGCCGTTGTAACGTGTTCAGTCTGGGATAAGGAAATGCTCGCTAACTCCAGTTGCAAAAGAAATCATATAAGCACAGACAGGTTTCCAAAACTCATGCTTTTTTATTTTTCTTGGCAACAGCGTTACGGGTTAGTCAAAGAAACTTAGAAATGAGCATCAGAAAATAATACGGACATATTCCTCGGTCTTGCACACATGCAGTAATACCGGAAAATGTGGCGGCAGGCTATTCCCAAAATGCCGCTCTGCTCTTAAAGGAGCCACAACATATTTTACCCGTTACACCGTGTAACAGACACTGTCTTTCGTTAAAGCCTGTGTAAAGTTCATTAGTTTTAGTGTAGACACCTGCGGCTTATTTATGTTTAAAATAAAAATCTGTCAAATTCAGTGTTTGCGGCTTATATATGGGTGCGCTTAATATTCCAGAAATTACAGTACTATAGTTGTGCGTACCAAAAAGAAAAATAACCTTTTTGAACAATATTTTGAAATTTTACATAAGGTAGTGTTACATTCTCCTGCAGGTCATATCTTTTTAGGAAGAGTGTTCTACTGTATAGTTACAGAACCCTTACTCCATACAAACTCTCACCAGAACCGTGAGGTTACACATTCGCTTTTGCCACAGCATAGTATTACAAAAATAAAGTGTAGTAAAAGTTTCTGGCAATGAAAATGATAAAGTACCAATACTTAAAAATGTGAATTTAGTACAGTAACAAAGCATGTAAATGATTTTAGAAACAAATAAACAGCTACGATGGCTTCCTGTGTTGGTTTTAACAAACACCGAGATGATCTCTCTTTGAATTGAGATGTAAAAATTTGTTTCACAGATTCTTCAGTATTGATTTGAGATTAAAAGTCAGTTAAACTGCAAAAATGTCACATTTTTATTTTATATTTATCTTCTAGCCTCAAACCCAAATGCATTCAGAGTATAACAAAACAACAAAATGAAGAATTGGCCTTGTGTTTCAGTAGTTTCCGAGGGGGCTGTAACGCTACTGTCCTCAAATCTGGATATTTTCTCCTCATGACATTTTGTCAGAACACACGTCACACTCACTCTGATTTGTGAGGACTTTAGCCTGAGAAGAGCATGTCCGGACATGACTTACAGCCCAAAAACCTTTTCTGCATCTCGGGGCTTCTTCAAAAGCATAGCCTGACTCCCACCAGCAGCTGATTTAGTGCCACTGTAACCAAGGACAGCTGATAGCCACATTAAAGTGTCATATTGACTGTTAGTTATCGAAAAGCCACCAATAGGAGGACTGTATACTGTTAAATCATGCAAAACTCCAAAAATGTGATAGAGTTTTATATCACTAACTCATGCTATAAGCAGAATGTAGTAATACTACAGTACTTAGTCACAGGTCTATCTTTGGAGGATCTTCAATGCAGAGTTTAGTATCTGGCCATGACTATTAGAATCGTTTCCTATAGCATGACAAGTAATAATAAAAAAAACACAACAAATTTATACTTAAACCGGTAAAAATAAAACGAAGTCATTTTAGATGCATTTCTTGCGCATTGACTGAAGTCATGTTTTGTGCTGTGCCTACTGACGCATAAACACCAAATCCTGGATCTTTTCCCGATTCTGCCTTTACTGTGCTTTTTATTCACCTATTCTGATTCCAAAACCTGCTAGCCATTTTGAATGCTTCTAATTAGTGGTGAAAATGACTATACAAAAGGCAACGCTTTTAATGGAAAAGGCGCACTCGCAAAGGTCATAACGAATAAAAATGCCAGCATGGATGTCTTTGACTCGTTCATCATAAAAAAAAAATGCCGGACAAAAGAACCTGTGATTTGGAACAGATTTACGTCCTTCTTTTTGCTTCTGATTATATTCTCAACACAGAGGGCACAACTCAACTGAATCTTTAATGTCATAATATAATTTATAAGTCCGAGGATCTGCGTGGATTCTTTTGTTGTAAGAAAGAAACTGTTAAAGAGACAGGAATTGTGTGATCATTGTGTTTGTCTTGACTCAACGGAGGACTGCGCTTTTTGCACAATTTATTTACTCATAGAAAATTTCCGTAATTATGTATTAATGTGCACAATACATGTAAATGCAATAAGCGAGAAATATCCTGCTGCTGTGCTCATTAATAAACAATTAGAATATTTATTAGATCCCTCAAAATCCTAAAATTTCAAACATGCCTTGAAGATGCTTTTCCTTTTTTTTAAATGAACAAACAAACACCATCTGGGCTGAAGCAAACGTATTCTGTTCAATCTTTGAAGCAGGAGGGACAACTGTGCCTGTGGACAATTTAAACGAGGAATGGTTTCCCATCATTTCTAAGCTTAAGGGATCGTTCAACGATGGAATGAGACGATTTGAGTGACGAGAATTGTCAGTGTACCGAATGGGTGGACAGCAACATGCTGACACTCTGTACACACTGTGCTACTTTACAACGTATCCGACTTCCCCAAATTCATCCTAGATGACATTTTACAGTGACAGAAAGCCCACTTGCCTTCCGATACAGTTAGATGCTTTTCTGCTGGGACTATGCCACGTGCTGTCAGCTCATGTCATGAAAAAAAAAAAGCACGGGATGTTCTAGATGCTGTCAACAGGACAGCAGATGGAACTTAAACTACTAAAATTCCCATTATTATAATCACAAACTTAAAGGGGAAAAAAGAATTAAGTAGCTGGACATGAAGTTCAAGTTTTGACATTTTCAAAGAGATTTTGCATGCCTCAAACAAATGGTCCTGTGACTTAAAAAAAAAAACTGCACTTTTCTTTCTGAAATAAATGAGGGTCTAATAATGGCTCATAATGTAAAATTTTTCATGGCAATTCCACACTTGCACTTTCGCTCCCATTCTCAAGTCCATTTGGCCAGAAAGTTCAGGCCAATCGTTCTGTGTGGAATATAGAGTGTGAAGTGCCCGGACTCATTCGACATTTGCTTGTTGAGTACTAGGGTGCGTGCATGTAGTGCTTCTTTGGAATTAAATAACATGGCTGAAATAACATGGTGTGTGACGCATCTCTCTCTTCTTGCTGTATCTCGATGGTACGGAAAAGCATGGTGTTAAATCGAGCAAAGAAAGTGGCTTTGACTTATGAGCATGTTTCATCCTGATAAATGATGTAGCACCGCTGCTCTGGATATAATAATAATAATAATAATAACAATCCAATGTAATGCTGAAATTTCAAAAGTTAAAAAACTTCCCATAAACCTTTTATTAAGAAGTCTATAACTAGGCTATGCATTCAATCTAAATACCTTATATATTATATATACACAGTATGTATCTTCTTCTTTAGGCTTCTTCAATTAGGGGTCGCCATAGCGGATCATCCGTCTCCTCTAAATCTGACTCTTTCAAACCAACTACCTGCATGTCTTCCTGCATTTCTTCCATGACATCCATAAACCATATTATATATAAAACAACTAATCAGCAACTTCTGAGTAATCAGATTCAATGGCACATTGTTCTAAATAAAAGTCTATTAGCTAAGTACAATTGTAAAATTGACTCGCAAATAATTACAATGTAAATATTTACATTGATTAAATCTAGGATACATACATGTACATTCAGACATAGGTTTGAAACAAAGATTGAGAGTTATACAAGCCACTGTGGTTAACTGCAATTCTAAGTATCAAACTAATATAAGCTTTAGTGGCCCAAATGCTACATAAATGGGATTTTTCTGTTTTTGCAGACTTTCTACAGTGTCAGAGCACAGAGTCAGCATTTTCGATGGCTCTTGAGTGATTAGGAGTTAAAAGTTTTGCTCAAAAGACCCAACTGTGGTCAAACAGGCCAATGACACTTGTGCCATATGGCAGCACACTCGCTAACATAAACCCCTGCTAGTCTTCAGACCCTGATCTTGTGATCTTTGGGTAAAAGGGATCCCAATTATGTCTGGCTCTCACTGCAATGTTCTGCCAAAGGGCACATAGTCCAGCAATTGAGTGCACTTTTTTTCTTTTCTTATGTGCCTGAGTGGTGTGATACAGCCAGAATAACATTACTGTTACCACCAAGAAGTTATTATTGTCTTAAAACAGTCTGATGTTTTTTTTTGTGTAAATGCTGTAAATCACTGGCACTGGAGACTCCTTCCAGGGATCTACACCACAGAAATATTTATTCTATCCTGATTATTACAAGCCTTAGTATCTTGTGAAGCCTTTATCATGTACATCCTTATGACCTGTTCCTACAGAAACAATGACGTTTCCAAATGGCCTTGTTTAGTCAACACATTCTGACCAATCAGCTTCAAGCATACAAAAAGATATATAATGTGGTGTGGTATTTTAGTGCATGTTGATTTAACTGAGGCATGGTTAAGGTATGGCTAGGTTTATGTAACTATGTTTAAAGAGGATAAATCCTGAGACCAATTTGCCTTGTCCCAGTCGATCAGGATTTCACAGCTCTTCACCTCACTGGTTTACTAATCATCAGCTCCGCGTTTTCATTCAGCTCAAATTTACCTCATTATCCGTGGAGTTTCCGTGTTTGAATTGACGTTTAGGGCAGCGCCAGTACCAGCTTTCTGACATGGATTGTGAATTGTTGACTGGTTTGATTCTGCAGAAATGCTAAGCAGATTGCTTCCAAGTCTCCCTATCAGTCATGCCAAGCTTCCTCTCATTTATTGAAATTATCCTACATAGAGATGAGAGTTTGCACAGCATCCACCATTTGCTCAGCATCAGAGGAAAGTAAGTAAATGGTAGCGGACAATAACTAGAAAGCAAGGCCTGTACCATATAAAAAAAATAGCAAACGGAAAACCTTTTCAAAAACTGTTCCTGTAGAAACTCAAAGAATTTGGTCTAGACCCCACCATCTTCTTGCTTCTACTGTAAGATTTAATTGCACCTCCCACAACTGCAATACTCACTAGAGAATGATAAGGACATCAGAACTCATCACAGGCTTGACTCCCACTGATACAGGATATATCCTGCCTTTGGCTGACTCATCATTTCTAAAGTCCAGCTAGTAAAAAAAAACACATTTGTCTCCTCAACAATGAATTCAAGATCAAGATCGGTCAAAGTAGACTCTCTTAATTTAATGAGTTTTGCACAAGTCTTTATATTCTTGTATTTCAATCAACATACAGACATGTTTGTTCGCTAATTCTCTAACATCGACTATACATTTGACTGTTCTGACAGGTTAAATATTCAATACTCATTACAACAACCAAGCTAGATTGAAAGAAAGACACACTTCATTCTTCTTATTTCTTGAATACAAGACACAATGCCTGAAAAAAGCTAAAAAAAAAAACAATACAGTCCTCAGACAGCCAGCACATAAAACTCACATTGGAGTATCCAGTCAGTGAGAAGCCGGCTGAAGAACAATTTTACCTGCAGGCCATTAGGTTCCTAAATAGCCTGCGGGGCAGTTCATCTCTATTCCCAGTGTCACTGAGACACTACATACTTTTTCTATTGCCACTTGGTCATTCTCCACTTGGGTTCATTACACCTTACTTTGTCTGATATATAGCAATTTCTCCTCCTCACTTTTTCTCTACTTATATTGTAGATTATTCTGTGTTTGCGGAATTTGTAGTGTAACTCTAACTTAACTCTAGATAACAAATGTGACCATCTTATTTTGATTAAGCACAACTTTATCATGGGCTCTTGTGTTTTATTATGTAATGCTATTGTTACATTTAGTATCAAGGTTGTTTATTTGTTGTCATTTTTGGTGCCAGATGGAATAGTACGGATATTTCAGAAACTGATGATCTCCTGTAATGCTTACACATAAACTTCTCTACAGTTTATGTTAGAAAGTCCAAAAAACTAAAAATATTGAGGAAGCAACATTTCTATGAGTGGAAACAACTTGTAGATGAGAGAAGTTGTTTTAAACTGCCAGGAAGGACACTGCAGCTTAAATAATCACTTTACATTTTATTTTATTTAATTCAGTTAATTTTTTGTTTTGTATTGGGCTTTTAACAATGGGAGTTGTTTTAAAGCAGCTTTTCAGAGGTTATAAAGTGGTATAAAAGAATGCATAAGTTTAGTGCCTATTAGTTTGTTCCTTAAAATTGTAAGTTTATGTCTGATGAGCGAGCCAGTGGTGTCTGTGTCGAGGAAAAACTCCTAGAGATGGTGTGAGGAAGAAATCATGAGAGGAACCACACTTAAAAGGGAATTCATCCTCATCTGGGTGGCACAGAATGTCCATTCATTACAGTGGCATAATTTTACCATCTGTGGTGACAGAAAGAATGTACAAAATATAAAGACTTGAGATTGTTAGGCTACAACATAACCACCCATACGGAAACTATTATTGTTTTAAATGATTTTTTCAAAACATGATTGTAATTTATCTGAAACCAAACTGATCAAATTACATTCACTAAACCTGATTTGCTGCCAAAAAACAGTACATTTTATGTATTACACAAGCCCAATGTGTGTGTGTGTGTTACAAATACAAGGATAAACATTATTTACCTATTTTTGAACATGTATTCTATACGCATGTGTGTGATGTGTATTTGGGAAAATACACTGTATGTTACATATATAAAAGTGGACATACTGACATTTCTATAACTCTAAAATTCAAACATGAACATGTATGCAATATATGAGAGCTGGGTTTGACTTTGCTGACAAAGGTTTTAATGAGAGAAACAGTATAGGACAGGTTTTCTTTTAAATCCAATAGACCCGTCTCAGTCACACACAGAGAGCTTGGATTTACAGACCAGGTTTAACTGTAACAGTGCCTCCCAGGCAGCTGGATCTGAAGCATCTCTGAGCCAGAACTGTAGAAAATAAAATACAATACAATTATAATGAAAATAAAAATATATTAATTAATTTATATATATATATATATATATATATATATATATATATATATATATATATATATATATATATATATATATATATATATATTAATATGCACATACATAATTGCATAATTCCTTCAAGCCACGTTCTTTCAATAAAGAAGTTATGTAGTGTTCAAATATTGAGATAAATATCTGTAATGTGCCTGCAGTCCTGATTCCTTTTTGAATGTTTACCAGTGATACAAAGACACATAATGCTAAGGCCTGTTTGACCTATGCAGTATCATTATTTATGCCTGAGTTGCCCAAGACATTAAAAAAAGCACACACAAGCACACACACACACACACACACACACACACACACACATCTGAAAAACACACATGCACTAGGGCCAAATCAATAGCTCTACTCCTATTTGCACAGCCTTGATGTTTCTCAGAACGCCTCTGGACAGGGAAACAATTCAGTTTTCGTATTTAAATAGCAGAAAATATAGTCCTGCATACACACACACACACACACACACACACACACACCTCGTTCCTGGATTTGTCCACTGTGGGAAGTAGAGGGAGGACATATAGGAAAAGGAATTGCTCGTTGTAGGTTGCTTACTCTTCATTGACTTTTATTAAAGTGGCCTCCCATTGCTGTCAAAGACAGAAAGCCTGATGTACATAGGAGTACTTTTGAAGAAACTCAAAAAGTGGATTGGCATGGCCGAGTTATACACAGCATTGCGTCTGTCATTAGAGTTTTATGTACTAAGGCTAAAGGGCGTCATGCAAACAGCACTTGGGATTCACTTGATATGCAGTGCAGGGTGGAAGAGTGCAAATAATACATTGCTAAACAGAGATTTTCATGTAATGTATACAAACGATTTCAGTTGGTGTGCTTAAAGTTGAGGCATTTGCAAACAGATTAAACCAGGAATTTGACTAGTAACATCATCAGCAATCAGTGACTCCCTATGTGATGTTTCACACACAATATTATCTAAAGTTTACATGGAAAAAACTAAGTAAGCAAGAATTATGTGGGTAGATACTTGATATGAGACAAAAGAGGAAAATTTGGGTTCGATATGCCAGGAAAGGCGAATGAATGATCACTTTACCATTAGTCTTTCCAGCAGAAAAACTAAACAATCCTTAAAACTGTTAGAATACAATAAAAACCTAATTGGGTTTGGTAGTATAGTATTGGTAGTTGGTACACAATTAGCAAATAACTATAAAAAATCATTTATGGAAAACACCAACTTACCAATTTACCATTTGGTAATGGGAAAAAAGAAAAATGTCTAGTAAAGCCTGCTAGTAAAGAAAAAGAAATGAGAGAAAGTCAGTTTCCTACCAAATTGTCAGGGCTCCACCAGCCACACCTTCACATAACCCACCTATCACTCCAAGCAGCTCTCCTACATACTAATCATCTACACCTGGAGCTCATTAGCCTCCAGGCTATATCACCTCTGTTTCCCACCATCGTCTGTTCTACAGTTCAAGCTGACGAACATTGCTGGACTGCCCATGTCATGTCATGTCATGTCATGTCATGTCATGTCATGTCATGTCATGTCATGTCATGTCATGTCATGTCATGTCATGTCATGTCATGTCAACTCTGTTTAGTTCTCTCAACTTTATCTTTTCATAGCAGTCGGCAGGTTTTGCTAGACCTGGAGCTTAGCTCTGGTTTGCTGTTTTCTTCATTAAACATCGTGAACTGCACTTCGGTTTCCGGCACGTTCTTCCGCCTGACACAAATGACGTTTAATAGTGCCATTTTTGTAATATCCCGTGTACTTTATCTGTATATAGCCCTACTTTTTCATTAATAGAGCATCAGATATACACATGCATACTCGTTTTTGTTCTAATTTACTAACTTTTGCAAGAGTACCAAGGATTAAGTATCATAATATTCTTAGTCTTGTCTACGAGTGAGGATTTACTTTTATTTTAGGAGATTTAAATGTTCTTTAAATTTGTCTAGGTAAATGAACTTATTTAAATGTTGAACATGTAAAAAATTAAATTGGAAATTGTCTGAATAACCATTCAAATGATCTTTTTGTTGTAATATTAAGTATAACAATAAAAGATTTTTTATAGACATATAGATTGTGTGTTTTTATGTAATATTTAGTTTTCAGTATGAGAGACTGTACAGTAAGTTTGTACAAATATTCCGCACATCACTGCCTCACAGCTCCAGGGTCTTCGGTTTGATCCTGAGCTTAGGTTTCGGTTTGTGTGGACTTTGTGTGTCCAAGTGAGATTTTCTCTAGGTTTTTCTGTATTCCTCCTACCTCCTTAAAGCCTGCCAGTGTGAATGCGTGGGGAAATGTGTGTGCATGGTGTGCTGTGGTGGTGTAATCCTGGCTTCACTCCCAGTTTTCCCAGGATCTCAGAATTGGCTCTACCAAGACCTTGACCAGTATAATGAAGCAGTTACAGAAAGTGCGTATCGGACAGCCAGAAAACAACAGTGGGGTTGATAAAAATGTGGGATGCGTCTGGCACGATATTAAACATGGTGTCCACAGTATTTTGCGTACCCTTCTTTTCACTTCACTACACTTCAGTTCACTTCACAGAACATTGATTAACTTCACAGCTTTTAATGTGCATTATGTCAAAGCTTTTGGACACTTACTGGGTGTAAGTAAATCCCTAAATATTACCTGGAAAAAAAAAGAAAAGTGAAAACTGGCAAGAACACCACACATCCCATGAAACACTTTGTCCAAAATTTTTTTTTTTTTTCAAAACTTTTTCCTTTCCCCTTAAACTGTGAATAGTTTCTATTTGGTATATTTTCTTCCAACAGAAACTTTCTAAAAGTTCAGCATCAGTACAGAAATAAAGTGACAATACCTGTAAATTCTTTGAGTTAAGAGAATATAAAGTTTCATAATATAATATAATGGTTTTAGCATTTTGTTTGGTCCTTTCCAAAGACTTTAAAGTCACCAATATGAACTTTCCTTAACTTTTTTTTATTTTTTTACCAAATAAAAAAAATCTAAATGTAGGCACTCCCACTCCCACAGGACTCTGGCCCCAGATTGTCACTATCACTTAGATATGCGAAGAAATAATTTTGCTGTAATGCATATGTGACAAGTAAATACATCAATTTCTATAAAGTAGAAACTCAGGGCTTTTAGAATATACAGTTTTCCATAAATAGTTCTTCTTTTTAGAATAATTTTTACTGCAGGTGTATACAGTAATTGTGGCAAGTGTATACAAATAGTGTCCTGACAAATCTTATAACAAATGTAGGGACATAAAATAAAATATCTAATCAGTCTGTTTCCATACTTTACAAGAAAAAAAATATATAAAAAATAATAAAAAAAATTCTCCATTACTTTAAACTCAGTTTTTTTTTTATCATTGACATTAGCTGAACATTGTCACATATTTCGAATCCAAGTCTATCATCAGAAAATTTTCACCATAAAATCTGACACGAAGGAAAAAGTTTGGGAATTCATCTAAAATTACTACAAGTAATAAATATATAAAGCCACTAAAATCACAGGACAAAATAGGAGTTTTGAGTGTTATAAGGCAAATGTAAAGATTAAGTTGTTAAATTGGTTCTTTTATGTTTAGCAAGGAGAAGTTTTCCTGCATGTGGTAAATTGCTTGGCTGTGATTTAATTGACTAATCAAGTATGCGTCCTTTTATATGTACTTAACTGTAAAATGACTCAAAACCATCCATCACTGCTTTAGAATGGTTAAGTGGTTAACATTCAGTGCTGTGGATACATTTATTTGCATTTCTTTTGCATTTTAGAATTCTGAACCTGTGAGGCAGGCAGTGGAAAAAAGGCAAAAAAAATACTGTATTTCGAGAAGGACAATTTATCAACTTTTTCCACGCATACATTCTTATTACGAGATATGCTCTGGAAGAGGATGTAACAAGTGCTTCATGTTGGGGTTAAGTGCTTCGTTCCAGTTCACGGCCGTAATCCATAGTGAAAATAGACTGTAAAAATTGCAGGCCTGAAGTAAAAAGTTCCTCTCCCATGGTATCCACCTTGCAATAAATGAACAATTTTTTGATACTGTTGTTATTCACAAGTCCTAATGACACAGTGTTTAGCTAAGCCTGAAAAAATCAAAGCCCAGCTTGAAGAATTTCACAGAAAAAAAAGAGACATGTTTTGACGGCTCAAAGTTGTTCGGTTGACTTTTGTGGTCAATAAAGACGATCTTTCTAGAGCTGCTTCAGACTGGATGGTTCAATCGATAAAGCATGGAAATCAAATAAGACTTACACACCTTGTCCATAATTCAATGTAACCTTTTCACTGGGCCTGTGTATGTGAAGGCAAAGTCGAATAAATAGCTCGCTTCCTGTCGAGAAAATCTGCCAACATTACTCTGCACTCCTCATTATCCCTGAGATGTTTATTGGGCAGCTCTGACCGTAGTTCTGACTGCAAGGTCTATATTAATGCATTACCATAATATATTTAATACGACACACAGGGTTTGTAAAATGGATGGTTCATGTAAATAAATAAAAACTAATATAATTGTTTATTTGGCTTTTTTTTAAGGAGTCTCCAGTGTCAGCACTATAGGATTATAGTTTGTGCTTCCTCAATAGGCTGCATTTTTTTATTAATTTTTTATTAACTTCAACGGCAAGAAGAAAGTGAGCCTAATGATGGACCATCCGAAGTCTAGTTCTAGCTGTTATAATGTGTATTAAGTAACCAAATTACAGAAATTTGCTGTTGGGACATAAAATGAAACATTGTCAAAGTTACTATTAATAAATAAAATGTACAACGTCAATATTTAATGTTTTAGGCGAATGCTTTTCCTCACAATATGCAGATTTAAAATACTTAGCCTTTTTCGAGTGGGAATTATTTTAATGCAGGAGTCATCCGAGCGCTTGCTTTAAACTGAAAAAATTATACATGAGAAACTCAAATCTTTTGTACAGAGCAGTGTCTAATAACACACATATAGACAAGGGTTTGTGAACACCTGATTTGCTGTTATAATACCCTCCACTCTTCTGGGAAGATACGATTGTGGAGTCTAGTTGTTGAGATTTGTGCTAATTTGGGCACAACAGTGTTAATAAATTCAGGTACTGATGTAGGTGAAGTGAGGAGGCCTGGGGTGCAGTCAGCGTTTCAATTCACCCCAAAGGTGTTCAATAGGGTTGAAGTCAGACCTCTATAGCAGGACACTCAAGATCTACTTTTACAACCCCTGTAAAGTATATCTTTATAGAGCAGAGGGGCATTGTCATCCTGGAACAGGTTTGGGTCTCCTAGATCAAGTGAAAGGGGATGTTAATGCTACTGCATCCAAAGACATCTTATGCAATTGTGTGCCTCCAACTAATTACAGTTTATGGAAGAACCACCTATTGCTGAAAAAGTCAGGTGTCCCAATACTTAGTCCATATAAAGTTGGTTTACTATGTTGCTATTGTCAAAGTAAGAGCACAGAGACAATTAAAAGATATATGAAATGATTGTGGAAACAGGGGTGTGGCTGAATTTGGAAATGGACAGCAGAGATGAAGAAAATGAGTGGCAAGGGTCATAAACCTGTGCTGAGCTTTTCTGACAAGTGTTCTCTGTTTCAGAGGATGGAAATAAGGTAGAGAGACAAGAGCTGAACATGCAGTATTGAGTGTGTGTGTGTGTGTGTGTGTGTGTGTGTGTGTGTGTGTGTGTATTATAGTATATGCGTAAGTGTAAGCTGAAAACCAAACCAAATAGAGAAATGTGGCAAAAATAAAGACTTTCATTTGATATACAGATGTCTCCCTGCACTTTCCTCTTTACCTTCACAGTTAAATGTCCACAATAATCTGTTATTGAATAAAATATTCAAGATATCGAACGGCTCATTTCTTTGCTCCAGTCTCAAAGCAGTGTTATTTTTTTTTATGTTGCTCACATTTGATTAAACCTGAAGTCCATGCTTATTTTTTTATTTTTTTATTATTCATTCATATTTGTAACCAATCTATTAAATCATTTCAGTTATGTTAAAATTTTATCTTTCATGTTTTACATGTAACTCACAAAATGTTTGGAATCTGGATTCAGTATTGCATTATACAGTATTTTGATACGATTGCCGACAAGCTTTTTTTTTTCTCCCCCGAACCAGCCTGGACATTCAAACCCGTCTCAGATCCCCCTTGGCAACGGTTATGAATTTCTTCTACTGAAACAAGAACTGACAGAAAATATACACAATGCGATCTGCAGTTTGACTGAATTTTGCAAACAGCTTCATATCGCCACGAAATCAAAAGGCTCGACAAAAAAAAAGGTCAGGAAATGTGAAAAAGCCAATTCCAGACTGCATGAGGAACATGACCAATGAATCTTATTTCTCTGTGTGTGACATTTTGCTTGCACACATGAACTTTCTTTTGATATTAGCTCGAGTTCGCAAGGAGATGTCGGCATTGATATGCTTTTCTGCTTTGCTTTAGTGTTATTCCTGGTGTTATTTTTGTCGGTTGTTCTTTTTTTCTCTCTGTTTCCTTCCTTGCATACTTCCTTTTTCCTTTCTTTTCTTTTGGTTTATGCCTGGTAATCAGTATTCATTCATCTCCAGCAAATGCTTCATCCTGATTAGGGTTGCAGTGGATCCAGAAATCTCATGTTCCAGGAAGGCTGCACTGGTTGGGCACACGCACACACCCACACACCCACACACACATCAACACAATTATTAATCTTTTTCAGGGGCACTTTAAAGTCACTAAGCCACCTACCAGCATGTTTTGGGATCTGAAAGGAAACTGAAGAACCCAAAGGAAATCATATGGCTAAGAAAGGTTATGCACTGAGACTACTAATGTCTTCCAAAAGCATGGATACATCCGAGTTCGGTCAAAAGCTCAACTCTAGAGAACTTATTTCATTTATTAGTAACTTATTGTAGCTTAGTTTTGGAATTTGAGGTTGTTTGTGTGGGTTGGAAAGGGGACTCATGAGAAAACAAGAACACAGAGTTCAGCTCAGCTTTCATTCTCTCTCTCTATCTGGTTTGGTGGGCAAAGCATATCCGGCAGCGGGTCAGGCCAGTGGGTGTCTGCACACCATGGCGGTCTTGCATGCCTACCAGGCTGACGTGCTCAAAGAGCTAGATGAGGGAGATGAGATGAGAAAAGACATCTTAGAAATGCGTCGGGCTACAGACCTGTCTCTTAGGGCCACTGGTGGCTGCGGAGAGACACCTATTGCTGATCCTGTCCGAACTCTTCAACAGGGACAGAGCTGTTCTCCTAGATGCCCCCGTCATGCCGACTGGCCTGTTCGGCCACACCGTTAACATGGTTGCAGACAGAGTCCTCGGTGCCTTCAGGAGATCGGTCTTCAGGTGTTTCAGGACACAGCGGTCTCCAGCAAGTGCATACCTCAGCTTCCGTCTGAAAATGTAGTGGATTTCGAGGGCTCACTAGAGCAGCTTCAGGGCACCGTTCAAGCTGCTCTAGGCACAACAGAGGTCAGTGTCTCCATTGGCCCTGCGCACTGTAGAAAGAGGCTACACGATTCAGTTCAACGGGGTGTGTCAAAAGCACTTTGGGAATGCCTGTGTGTGACCAAGCTCTGAACCACGCATGTAATCAGTGTAATCAGGAAGCTATAAAAGCACATGTCGTGGAGAAAGTGAATTAAGCACTTGCAGGGATGCAGGGAGTGTGGTACCGAGACGCAGTTCTCCAACATAGTTTGTACCAGTTCACCAACATGGCTCTTCTTGGTCTATAGATGAAGCGTGGTCACATTATTAAACAACTATATTGTTATCAAGAGTGTAGTCTGTCAAACAGTTATAAGTAATGAGAAGATTCTTCAAAATGCTTTTAATTCTTTTTATGCCCGGCATACACTGTACGATTTTGGGTTGTCCCTGACTAGAGATGACTAATAGTGGCTTTCTTACTAAAGTCAGCCGTTTCAAGGTTTTGCAGAGTGGTGGACAGCAAGGAAATAAATATAATTTGTTACTGTACTTATGCAGCTTTTTCTTGTATTTGTACTTTACTAAAGTATTTCTGCTTAAGGGACTTTTAATTTAACTTCACATTTCAACATTCAAAGTCAAATATCGTTTTGTAAAATCAGTCGTTCCGTTTTATTTACGAGTGGAAACAAACTCAACTGATCAATCGCACAGCAAGCCACAAACCAGTGTAGAGCGCGGGCTCTGTTTTATACTTGTTTTGATTGGCGCTTAGTGAAATCTACTTTTCACCAACATACAGTTCAGCATCAGATCAACAGCAAGCAGAACATTTCGCAAGAAAAAAATGATGGAAGAAACTCCTGACTGACTTGCCACAATATCTGAGACACCTTAGTTAGGTCAATAGAAGATTTTGGGCTCATGATAATTTAAATAGATATCAATCAGTGTTTAACAGTGATTAATATTATTCTATTAATAGGTTAGTGTGCTAAAAATAACATCAGTCTGTTGATTAGGGAAAGAGACTTGTAACAAAAAGGATAATAGGAAATTATAGCCATAATAAACCATAACACTTTGGATACTTAATTACATTTGAAGGCAAATACAGTAATCCCCTGTTTATAAACGAAATAAATGGACGCCACCCCAAAAAAGCTATTTTATGTATACAGTACTGTATTAACAATCTACTTCATTTTATAATTAATAATTCATTATACAGAGGTTTAGGGCCTTGCTCAAAGGCCCAAGAGTGGGAGATTGGTGATACCGGCTTGAACCCCGATCTTCCAATCAGTAACCCAGACCCTTAACCACTGTTGCAGCCTTAAAAAAATATGTTAATAAAAAATAAAAAAAAAAGATCTTTATCAATAGCAACACCACTCCCTTCTCATTTATGGCATTGCAGGTGAATCAATGGTCACCATGGGCCAACTTTTGCCCCTGGACCTCAACCTGGCATCTGTTCTAAGAAGGCCCCACAATATGTTATCAGAATACCTCCAACAGCTTAATAGAGCAACTGGATTTCAATTAATTTCTGTCTACACTACAGATAATGAATATCGAACTAGTTCAGGTTGAAGATTAATTCAAAATAACTTGGTTTAGAAATATTAAACGCAATTTAGAATAAAATAAGGATTTATTATTATTATTTAAATGTAATTTATTCAAAGACATAACTATACATAGTATGTAATGCAGTGAAATGCTTATTATGCTTAATAAATTAATAAAATATTTTTTTTTATAAAATTATATATAAGAAGTAAAATTAAATACATATAATTGCAGTTGTTGTTGTTATTATTATTATTATTATTATTATTATTATTATTATTATTATTATTATTATTATTATAGTTACAGCTAAATGGAAAAAAATATGTTTTTTAGCAGGAATAACTAAAAAAAAATATGTGGTAAGTTTTTTACATCTTTCCTTGTTTCTTGGCCTTTGTTTTGTTTGCCTCAGTTTTGTTGATTGCCCAACCATCGCCTGTTTTACATCCATGTTTATTCCTGCAGTTTTTGGATGGTTTGCTCGTGTATTATTATAATTACAAAAAAAAAAAATTACTTAGCACTTGCATCCGCCTCCGCAGTTGTGTTCGTGTGCTTTAAATGACATCACTGCTCCAACCTTAATTTAAACACATTTGAAATCAGTGTATGAAATTATGTAGCATGTGCATAATCAATTTCTCCTCTTATGTGGTATTCATGTAAGTTCCCCTGGTGGTCTAGAGGTTAAGATGCAGCGCTCTCACCGCTGCGACCCGGGTTCGATCCCCGGTCAGGGAACCATCCCCAGCCACTCTCAGTGTCGGTCCCAAGCCCGGATAAATTGGGGAGGGTTGCGTTAGGAAGGGCATCCAGAGTAAAACGTGCCAAATCAAACGTGCGGAGGATCCGCTGTGGCGACCCCTAATGGGAGAAGCCGAAAGAAAGTATATATGTGGTATTCATGTAAACCAATTGCATTAGGAAATATCACAAGCATGTTGTGACTGATGGAAAAATAACCAAAGTGTTGAATAAATCCAGAAGGAACACGTGAGAATTGTGCTGCAGTAATGTGGATGTGTGCAGAATGTCAGTCACCTGGGATTAATATTTAGATCATGTCAGAGTGTGGGGTTTGATTTATTCAGTAGTTTGGAAATACATGATGAAATCATGTTGAGTGTATAAAAAAAACAAATTGTGTTTGTGCAACTCAGTTTGATCATATAGGACTGATGTACATATTTAAAATGTATTAATTCTGTGAGCATTTATTTATCTATTTTTTATGAGGTATAGCAATGCCCGTATCTTATGTCAAAAATGTCACATGTATATTGTCCAAAATTTTCTTTTTTGGCATCCACAACAGATAATGCATTTTCAAATAAAATATTAATTTATTGCCTTATCAACAAATCGTGAGTCAGGAAAAGATAAGTTAAAATAAAGACTAATCTTTGTACACATAGATACACTTTATGGACAAAAATGTTCCCTTTAGTTAAGCTACGAGACCCGAATCTATTACAGCATGACAGTGCCCCTGTGCAAAATGTTAGCTTCATGAGCATTGTTTATATCCTCAGCTTCACTAACACTCTTGTGGCAGAATGAGCCCAAATCTCCACAACCACACTCCAAAATCTGGAAAAACAACTTCCCAGAACAGTGGAGGATATTATAACAGCAAATAGGAACGAAACGTGGAAAAGGATGTTTAAAAAGCGCTAATAATTATGGTACTTTTGTCCATATAGTATGTGTTAGCTTTTTTTGTGTATATATTTTACATCAAATATTTTTATAATTTTCATGATTTGACCGTTGCATACAGTAAGAGTATATAAATATATATATTTTTTTCTTCCCATAGACAGTTAACTGTAAAATTAAGCAAGTAAACAGGAGGTCTCAAAAGTGTATATGTTTTATTCCTGCTCATTCTCTAACTAATGATTGTTATCAAGACCACTAAAAGGTTAATATATGTGTTTATTTGTTTTTTTGCCTAGGAGTATATGTGTGACTGTGAAGTCAACACTAATAGCAAACCCAATAATGCTGAAGCTGATTTTTCACACAGTAGATTTATTTGGCATCACTGTCATTCATGTCAGCTGAGTAATTATCTAAATCCTTTTTACTTTTTATGCCTTTGAAGTAAAAATTTAATTATAAAAATAATACAAAATGTTAGAAAACAGGGCCCCTCTATGCTGCATCTAATTATTTCTTGGTTCATAAACCACTCTTGGTTCATAATACAAATGTGAACAATGCCTTAATTTCCCTTTCAGGAACTTAAGCTGCGGTGCAACGCTTTGGGAATGCTTTTGCGTTGTCCACGCTCTGAATCACGTGTGTAATCTGTCCAATGGAAGGCGTGGCGTCAGCGGCAGGGTGGCGTCACGACCAGGAAGCTAAAAAAGCACCCTGGCCCGGAATGTGTTTCAGGGCATGGCCAGCTCCAGCGAGCATCCTTCACAGTTTCCACCCGGTATCCTAGGGCCACATCAGGGCGTAGCCCCAGCTCTAGGCATACCAGAGGTCAGTGTTGAGAGATTGATACCCTTAAGGGACTACCTGGCAGACGTGTCTCAGTGGGTTCTGCGCACTGTAGACAGAGGATATTTGATTCAGTTCGGGTCTCAACCGCCCTGATTTAAAGGGGTTCGTCCCACTTTGGTGGGATCCGAGCAGGCTCTGGTTTTGGAACAAGAAGTAGACACTCTCCTGTGGAAGTAAGGCATCGAGGTGGTCCCTCTATCAGACAGAGAGTTTACAGCCGATTCTACAGCCGGTACTTCATAGTTCCCAAAAAGGAATAAGACCCTCAAGCAGGTTGTGCTTTAGATCAGATCCAAGGACTGGTTTGTCATGGTAAATCTAAAGGATGCATACTTTCATGTATCCATCCTTCCTTTTTACAGTTCCTGAGGGTTGCTTTCGGGGCCGAAGCTTACCAGTGCCGGGTTCTTCCGTTTGGCCTTCCCCTCTCTCCCTGCACCTTTACTAACTGTTTGGATGCTGCTCTGGTCCGCCTGAGACTTCAGGGCCTCCGCAACCTCAGTTATATCGATGATTAGTTGATATTAGCCATGAGTGACCACTCCGCCCAACGTCTATGGGAAGCGTTTCCTACTTGACCTCAGAGATCACCACGAGCTGTGCTTGTGCCCTCAGTACAGGCTGGCACCCCAGATCCTCCTGTGGGCCATGGGGAAGCTCTTCTCCTTAAAAGCAGCTTACATCTTGGGTCGGTTGAACGAAGCAGCAGATACCTTGTCAAGAGGTTGAGATCTGGGGAATGGCAGCTCCATCCACATGCAGGAGAGATTCGACAGAGCTCAGGTGGACCTGTTTGCGTCTCAAAAGATGTTGCACTGTCCCTTCTGGTTCTCCCTTACTTCTCCAGCCCCACCAAGGCTTTCCCCCATCATGCTGCTTCCGGGAGTGTTGTTTAGAGTTTGCCGGGATGGAGTCCGTCTCCTCCTGGTGGCCTTAAAGTGGATGGTTAGACCATGGTTTTCAGACCTGGTAGCCCTCCTTGAGCACCCTCTAAAGAGGCATCTCCTTTCTTAAGCAGGTTGCGCAATAGTTTACCCCTGCCCAGAGTTGTGAGGGGGCACAGCTCCAAGGTTCCAGCTCCAAGGTTCCAGTCTCTCCAACGAGGTGGTAGAGACAATTTTCCACTCCAGAGCTCCCTCCATGAGGAGGTTGTATGCCACAAGATTGGGCCTGTTCAATGTATAGCGTGTGCATCACCATTTGATCACGCCGCGTCTTCCACTGGACAGATTACACACGTGATTAAAAACGTCCCTCAGTGAACTATGGTTACATACGTAACCTACAGATGTTTTTCCTAACCCGAAAGTAAAAGTTAATTAAATTGGAAATGTTTACTCTGGAATCATTTGCACAAAATATATTAAGTAATATGATACAAACTAGAGCATGTCTGTTCTACTTTTATTTTAGATTATTATAAATCTCCTAGTGACTTATAGCTCACAGATCTAAAACACGTCTGTAAATTTGTCTGCAGAAGCAAGTGATAAAGGAGGATTAATCCTGATCTAATTATCACATTATGAAGAGGGACGGATGCTTTAAGAAAAAAAAAAAAGAGCAAAAGAACAAAAAAAAACTTCAACATAAAAGCATTTTGGATATTAGTAAAGTAAATAAGTGGGAAAAAGTAAGAAATAAAAGTAGCGTATGAGCGATAATTATGCAAACAAGCCTGAATGCTTGGGTGTGGAGTATGGAAGGCTTCAGGTACATCAGTCATTAAGGTTTAAGTGGCCATGAAGGCACGATGTAAGCAGATCAGTATGCTTATTATGGGAAACAAAAAACAGAGCACCAGTTTGCAGTATTGCTGGAAAATCTATCTATCTATTTATCTATCTATCTATCTATCTATCTATCTATCTATCTATCTATCTATCTATCTATCTATCTATCTATCTATCTATCTATCTATCTATCTATCTATCTATCCATCCATCCATCCATCCATCCATCCATCCATCCATCCATCCATTCATCCATCCATCCATCCATCCATCCATCCATTCAATTATCTAGACAGAACTTGTAAACATATGACCATTAGATTTGTATTGTATTTAGTTTTGAACGTCCCATTCCACATTTAATCTGGTAACTCCACTAAGGTAATGATTTAGGATGAGGAGACCTGGGGTGCAGTCAGTATTTTAATATATGCCAAAGGTGTTTAGTACGATTAAGATTAGAGCTCTATTGCAATTTACTAAAGATTCTCCACTCCAAGGTCTTCCAATACCCAATAATCACTTCCTAGTACTTGAGGTCCCCCTCTTTTGCTGCCTAAACAGTTCTGATCCATTGAGCATTAACAGCATTAACTTCTCCAGCAATTTCAGATGCAGGAGCTCGACTGTTGGATGGGACGACATAAGCCAGCCTTTGCTACCTTCATGCATTAATAAGCCTCGGCCGGCCATGACCCTGATGCCGGTTTACCACAGTTCCTTCCTTGGACCACTTTTGATAGATACTGACAAGTGCAGACCAGGAACAGCCTACAAGAGCTGCAGTTTTAGAGATGATCTGACCCGGTCGTCATGATTATGAAGAGATAATCAGTGCTATTAACTCATATATATTTATATAAGAAAGTTTTATATATATATATATATATATATATATATATATATATATATATATATATATATATATATATATATATATATGTATATATATATATACATATATATATATATATATATATATATATATATATATATATATATATATATATATATATATATATATATATATATACAGTACAGACCAAAAGTTTGGACACACCTTCTCATTCAAAGAGTTTTCTTTATTTTCATGACTATGAAAATTGTAGAGTCACACTGAAGGCATCAAAACTATGAATTAACACATGTGGAATTATATATGGAATTATATACATAACAAAAAAGTGTGAAACAACTGAAAATATGTCATATTGTAGGTTCTTCAAAGTAGCCACCTTTTGCTTAGATTACTGCTTTGCACACTCTTGGCATTCTCTTGATGCCTACTTTGAAGAACCTACAATATGACATATTTTCAGTTCATTATTTTGTTATGTATATAATTCCACATGTGTTGTCATGAAAATAAAGAAAACTCTTTGAATGAGCAGGTGTGTCCAAACTTTTGGTCTGTACTGTATATATAATATATATAAACTTTTGGTCTGTACTGTATATATATATATATATATATATATATATATATATATATATATATATATATATATATATATATATATATATATATACACACAGTATATAAGAAATTGGCATGATATTAGAGATGTTGGCAGTCTCATGTTTTTTATCGACATTTTAAAGCCAAACTGCACACTAAATTTAAGCTCTAAAGCTGCAAAGAATAAACACACATATGTGATTGTCAGTGTGTGGATATCTTTATCTTCAGATTTGCAGGTAAGAACATTAGTTATAGCCCCAAAGAAATAATCTGACCTTCAAGAAGAGTTATATAAAACTGGGATTTTCAAAAAATCGTTCTAGTGATTGAAATGCTAGATCCCTAGTTAAACTGAGTAGAAAGCTAATGACACCGGGCTTTTATGAAAAGTTGTGAGGTGGTAATTGCACCCAGATACATTCATATTTATTCATATATTCACATTTATATTCCTTTTTAATAAAGTTAAAATAAAGACTATTGAATTTTTAGTTAATTTGGTTTTCAAATATTCTAATGAGGATTTAATTCATGTTGATGATGCAACAATTTAACGTCACCCATTAATTCAAAATTGAAAAAGTTTCAAACCTATTTTATTAACTTATTTTCTAAAACTTTTTTTTTTTTAACTTGGTGAATATTTGTTGCAGATTTATTTTATTTGTTTGCTGCAGAAATATTTGGCTTGATCCTGATCTCTGGGAGCTTCCTGTGTTTTTCTTGTGTCTGTCTGGGTATTTCTGTTCCTTCCCTCTTCCAAAATTATGGCATGAGGTGGTTTGAACGTTTGATACTATTAAGTTAACAAGTGTAAACTGAGAAGCAACCAAACCGACTCCCACCTACATAACTGAAAAATTTAGGCTTCAGCCGGTTTACTAATAAAAGTCAGGAGACTTTTATTAGTAAACCGGCTGAAGCCTAAATTTTTCAAAACAAAAAGGCCAGCTTCATGTTTCTCAAAAAAGGTCACTGAAATATTTTTTTTTGCACATTTCCCATCTGGTGAATATAAAAACATTTGAATATCATACATACTTCATATCATACATACATACTTCACGTGTTAGAGACTTCAACAGATTGTAACCCAGTAAAATACCTATGAGAGATGTAGGACAGTCCCATCATCAATATATCAACAGAGGGAATATCTTTTGGAAGAACAAAGTTTCATCCCCCGTAGAACAGATCCAGGCACCTACATGGTAGGCATTTGGCAAGATGATCTGGCAGATAGTGAGACTTCTGGGACATTTCTCTGTTTATATCAACCTGTGCTTGCTACACAAAATTCCACTTCCTAGTTCGAATGAGTTAGAGACATTGTCTGCGGACATGGCCATCAGTTTACAGCAAATGGACAACTCAATTTTCCAGCAAACACAGTGGTTATCAAACATTGGCAACACAGACCACATTTGCAGCACACTCTACAGTGTTCTCGTTCACCCAGCTACTGACTGAGAACATGTAAGCTCTCTCTATTTTCTCTCTCTCTCTTTCTCTCTCTCTCTCTCTCTCTCTCTCTCTCTCTCTCTCTCTCTCTCTCTCTCTCTCTCTCTTTCTCTCTCTGTCTCTCTTTCTTACACACACACACACTTTATAAAGAGACATTGGTTTAAGAACAAATGACAAAGTACTCACTCAGTCCCTTTACTTTTACACGTCAATACCAAGCCATGTTTTTTCTGATTGCTTTCCATTTTGGATTTGCCTGGTTAGCATTTATTAAAGACAGCTGAGCAGCACTTGTAGGATTTTCTAAAATATAACTTCTGACTTAAAATTCTAAAGGTCATAAGATAAAGAAGAAAAGCTTTTAATTTCTGGGTCCTTCAACAGAAGTATATCAATTAATGATAACTAGCTAAAAGACTATAAAATGAGCATAGCTTCTTTGGGATGTACAGTTTTTCTGCTAACTGAGCAAAACCAAAGAGAATCAAGTTTATTAGCCAAGTGTGTTGACACACACAAGGATTTTGGTTCCAGCCGTTAGTGACTCTCAGAAGTACAGACATAAATAACACTGCACATTTTGATAAAAGCTTGCTTTATTAAAATGATAGTTGATATTAAAATCCGGTTGATATTCACTGTAACCGATATAACCACACTCTTGCGATATTGCTTAAATAACTTCTGAAACTTTTTCAATAATTGCGATTAAGTTTATAACAAAATGTCGGGATAAAAGTGTAGAAAGTAAGTCTGTACCTAAAAGCTCCTGTCATGTAAAGAAAGGCCTGCATCAAATCACTAAAAGTTCAAATCATTTCATTTAAAGAAATCTATTTCAATTTTTTTTTTCTTACATGAGCAGAAAAGAAGCCTTATGCAACCACTCAGCTGCTCAGTGCAAGGGTCTATCAAGAGAAAAAAAAATGCTCTTAGCATGAGCTCACAGTTAATTCTACACAAATTGTTACTTTTAGCCTTACAGTGACCGTCTAGTCTTTTTATGGTTTTTGAGTCACATGCATGTTCATTTTGTTTTTATGCAACTAGGTAACAGGCAAAAACACAAAAATGTTGGACAATTAATGATTGGAAGAAAGTTAATTGGACAGATGAGCCCTGACTTGACACGTGTGGCACCAACAAAATAACTTGTTAGATGTAGAAAAGGAGAAAAGATGTTTGCAGACTGTCTCACAGCCACAGTTAAACACAGAGAAGGAAGTTTAATGGTTTGGGGTTGTTTTGGAGCAGAGAATGGTAGAACCAACATGGCTACCATTCCATACTTCAACTCCATGCAATGCAATCTGAACTGTAGCTAATCAGAAACCAATTTCGCAACAAGACAATAGCTCAAAATATATGTCCAAGCTCTGTACTCGTTATTTAGAGAGCAAACATTTACATTTACATTTACATTTGCAGCATTTAGCAGACGCCCTTGTCCAGAGCGACGGACAAAACAGTCAACTGAAGTGTGATTTACCATGGAATGACCTGCCCAGTCACAGCACCTAAATACTATTAAACTGCTCTGGGATGAACTGGATCAGGTCAGAAAGAAATCTCCAACTAGTGAAGAACACCTTTGGCAAGTTTTACAAGAGGCATGGCAAAGTATTTCAGCTAAATGTTTGGAGAAACAAACTGTCCGGATGCAGAGAGCATATAAAGCTGTGATTCATGCTAAGGGAGTATTTTTACAATAAAAAATAAAGTTTAACATTTTTACGTTAATTACATTTACACTTACACTATATTGCCAAAAGTATTCGCTGGTCTGTGTTCACATGCAAATAAATTTGAGTAACATCCTATTCTTAAACCATAGGGTTTAATATAATGTTGGCCCACCCTTTGCAGCTATAACAGCTTCAACTATTCTGGGAAGGCTTTCCACCAGAAGCGAATTTATGAGGTCAGACCCTGATGCTGGATGAGAAGGCCTGGATCGCAGTCTCTGCTCTAATTCATCCCAAAGGTGTTCTATCGGGTTGAGGTCAGGACTCTGCAGGCCAGTCAAGTTCTTCAACACCAAACTCACTCATCCATGTTTTTATGGACCTTTCTTTGTTCCCTTGTGTGCAGTCATGTTGGAACAGGGACAGGTTACCCCAAACTGTTCCCACAAAGTTGGGAGCATGAAATTGTCCCAAATGTCTTGGTATGCTGAAGCATTAAGAGTGCCTTTCACTGGAACTAAGGGGCCAAGCCCAACTCCAACCCCAACCCCTCCACCAAACTTTAAACTTGGCACAATGCAGTCAGACAAGTACCGTTCTCCTGGCAACTGCAAAACCCAGACTCGTCCATCAGAATGCCAGACAGTAAAGCGTGATTCAACACATCTCCACTGCTTTAGAGTCCAGTGGCGACATGCTTTACACCACTGCATCCGAAGCTTAGCATTGCACTTGGTGAGGTAAGGCTTGGATGCAGCTGCTCAACCATGGAAACCCATTCCATAAAGCTCTCTATGTACTGTTCTTCAGCTAATCTGAAGATTTTGAAGGTCTGTAGCTAATACCTCTCCAGAAAGTTGGCGACCTCTGTGCACTATGAGTCTCAGCATCCGCTGACCTGCTCTGTAATTTCACGTGGTCTAACACTTCATGGCTTCCACTTTGTCCTAATACCACTAACAGCTGACTGTGGAATATTTAGTAGTGAGGAAATTTCACAAACTGGACTTATCGCACAGGTGGCATCCGATCCCGGTACCAAGCTGGAATTCACTGAGCTTCTGAGAGCGACCCATTCTTTCACAAATGTTTGTAGTAGTGGTCTGCATGCCCTGGTGCTTGACTTTTTACACCTGTAACCATGAAATTGATTAGAACACCTGAATACAATTATTTGGATGGGTGAGTGAATACCTTTGGCAATATAGTGTATATATTTGTTTATATACTGTATATAAACAAAAGGAACATGCATGTGTCCCTCAAAAATTATAAATTACTAAATTTTGAGAGGCACTATATCTTAGGTCAAGCTTTTTTGAAAAATAAACAGTGGGTTTTTAATTATGGTAATAAAAAAAGTCATCAGTCATTTACAGATAACAGAATTTTTATTTTTTTTTCTTCTTTATTTCTGTATTTGCAGTTTAAATAGCTGCTTAGTTTGCAATAGGCTTTCTTTATCTGTAAGTTAGACCGTTTTCCCTCATAGAAAATAAATAAATAAAATAAATGAACAAATAAATAGCCACAGTAAGTAATCTCAGTACAAACAGACCACAGTGAATGTGCCTAGGTTTGCTTTGTCTTGAGCTGAATACATGCTAATTATCCAAAATGCTTGTTGGATGAAAGCACAGAGCTTTAAGAAAGTTTATGATGCTAAAATATTGAATAAATACCCCGTAGAGACAAAAAAAGCAACAAAGAAGTACAATTACAGTTACTATGCTTGAATCTTAAGTGTTTTTTCTATCTATACTTTACTTTAGTTTTTTCTTTCATATAAAACTTTTGCCTTTTACACCGCATTGATATACATCACCACATTTGTCCATAATAACTATCTCTTATAAGTTAGCTAGCATGAGAATGGACCCACTGAATGCCACTAGCTAAGTAGCACATACATTAAAATTAGGGCTGCTAATAGTTAGTCCTAGCTAATTCTTAATATCTAATATATTAGCATGTGTGATAACTTTATACAATACAAACAAAAAATAGCTAACATTTCAGATATTAAGAATGCATTTGTTATAAGATAGCCTTAGCTAATTCCAACGTACTCTAATTAGCATCAAACTGTTCATATTTCACATATGAGCACATATAAACATATTTCATAGGCTGATGTATTGTGAAACTTTCTGGGAAGCTTTGAACAAAAAATAATAATAATAATAATAATAACTATAAAAAATAGCGTGCCTTCTATATAATAATATCTGTATTTTGAGGATTTGTATTTATATGTTCAGTGTATTAGTATTTAGCTGCAGCCCTGATACTTGTGTTAAAACCTAATCCACCAACTTTACCCATGACATTTTGCCATTCATGTACTTCTTTGCAATTCATCACACAGTTGAAGATGAGCTCTTTGGATTTACACCTGAAACACTTCCCCCCGTCGTCTTGCTTCTTTGCTTACCACGAATTCATTAAACTTGCTGCAAGATTTTCAGTCGGATGCTGTATTAACTTCTCATTAAGTAACTTTCTTAATGACAGTCATGTCTTCAAAACAAATATACAAGTTGGTTTTGTTTAAGTCTTTGTCAGTGTATGAATTACAAATCACTGGACAGTACAGTGAGGGGGTGTGGTAGCTCAGTAGTTAAGGCATTAGACTTTAGATCAGAAGGTCATGAGTATCACTGCTGGGCAAGCAGTTTTATATATAAAATATAGTTAGCATATAATCGCTATTGCAAATAACAATTAGATTAAATGTTACAGTAAGGTTATAGTTATGTTTTGTTATACTGGACAGGTAAAAGTAAACCATAAAATTGATATTAGAAGTTTAAATGGCATTATAAGGTATGACATGGTTTTTCATACAAGTATGACATGCAGTAAATACAGGTGTGCAAATAGTGGTGTAAAAAAAACCTAAAAATAAAAAAGATATTTGCTTTAAAGTCTTGATTTTAGTTATTGTGCGAAGGCTGGCAGTTTGAGAAATGTGTGAGTTTTGCATTTTGGTGTGGCAGTGCAAGTTTCTGTAGCATTTTCCTGATGGATGACGTGCAAACAGTCCATAGTGGGGATTGGTGGTGGTCCTTGATAATATCTCTGCATGCAACGCTTATAGTAAATGTTAATAATGTTGGATGACCGTGTTCCAATAATGTGCAAGGTGGATTTCACTAAGCGCTGTAGTGCCTTCTGTGTGAACACCAGTAATGGACAGTACCGAATTAAAGTAAAGCCATACTATCTTTACTTTACTGAAGTATTTCCATTTGAGTGGACTTTAACTTCACTACAGTTCAAAGTCAAATTTTTTACTTTTTAATCAACTTCATTTTGTGTGATCAGTTGTTCCTTTTTATTTATGAGTGGATAAAAACGTCACTGGTCAAACATGCAGCAATCCACCAATCAGGGTAGAGCGCACGGTCTGTTTTGAACTTGTTTTTATTGGTGGTCTCGAATTATCACCAACATACAGTTCAGCATCAATTCAACAGCAAGAAGAACATTTTGAGAGAAATTAATGATAGAAGAATCTCCTGATTCTGACTTCCCACAGCACCTATGGGTTATTTGTGCAATTATTTTTGTAGTAGTTGTAAAGAAGGGTTTGGGCTCACGATAATAAGATAGATATCAATTAGTGTTTGACTCATTAATATCATTCTACAGATTGGTCTGCTAACAGTAACAGAGACTTTTCACAGAGAATGAGTTGATTAAGCAAAGAATCTTGTGACAAAAATGATAATAGGAACATTATAGCCGTAATTTATCATTGTAGTTTGGATACTTAAGTACATTTGAAGGCAAGTACTTTTACTCCAGTGAACGTTTAAAGGGAGCACTTTTATTGGAGTAATATTTTAACTACTGTATCTCTACTTTTACTCAAGTATATGGTTTGTGTACACTGTGCAGTTATTGTACCAAACTGTGATGCAATTCGTAGGGATGCTTTTTTTGTGTATAGCGGAAGAAGGTCACCATGATCTGAAGAGCAAGTTAAGTTTTCTGTAGCCTCCTAAATTGAAATTCCAGGAAAGGTCAGAGCTGATGTGAGCACCCAGGCACTCAAAGCTAAATAGATGCTATGCACCAATCACATTTATAGAAAAATAGTAGTGCATTTGTGACTCCTCAGTGATTTACTCTGGTCCTCAAATGAGTTTTTTGTGGTACACCATGTTACCAGATAGTAAACTCTCTTTCCAGTCTTGTCCTTATTCCTGGACTATGGTGTAAAGTAAAAATGGTTCTGGAAATTTGGTTAACTGAGTTAAACATACAGTAGTTTGTTTTTAATTGTTGAAGTAGCAGATGGATTTGTGAGACCCTGCTACCTCGTGTCTCTTTTTTCCTCCATTTTCATTGGATTCGGTATGACAGTGCAGGCCTTAATGAAGAGCACATCTGGTAAGTATAGGACACAAAGCTCACTGACTGTGATGCTAATTTCTCGCTAACGTCCTTCTGTGTCTTGTAAACACAGCAAGAGCAGTAAATATGCTTACACCTTTAACGTGCATCTGGACAAAAATGTAAAAGTTAATAAAAGAGATTCAGCTATGTGTGTTTACAGCAGATGGCAGGGGGGTGAAATGTTGTGTTATTAGAATTATTATTGCATTGGGTGCATTGGACATAGACACAATATTGCAATAGACAATCCTACACATTAAGAATAGAAAAGACTAAAGTACTCGAATGCAAAGAGACAGAGTCAGTCTGGGTTGCTGTTTAGCCGTGAGGGAAAAGTATTACCATGTTCAAGAAGAGGAAAGAAGAAAGGCTTTTGTCTTTACATATACATAACAGTGCAGTGATCTTTTTTTTTTATTTTTTTTTTTTTTAGTAAATTCTAGCTTGTTAAAAATCAGGAGTCAGAGTGCAGGGGCAGCATTGATGTGGCCTCGCTGGAGTGGAGAGAATTCCTTTTATTTAATCCGTGCATTAGGTAAGAAGTAAAATAATGATCCTGCTATTGAAAACTATTCAGTAACATGGTTGTGTACTGTATTATGCCCTGAAGTTAACCTGATGTTATATTCCAAAAAAAAAAAAAAAAAAAAGCATTAAGCATTTCTTTATTTTATGAAAAATTTGGCAAAAAAGAAAAATTAAATGATTAAGGATTTATTTTTTTAATAATAACCTTGACATGCCTTACTTCTGTTTATATTCATTATTTTTACTAGAATTGTTGTTAAACCTCCACAAGGCAGGCTAGTTCATATCACTTGTGTTACAACAGCTCTTTCCCTCACTGGCTTTTCTTTTTCAAGTCTTTAAGACTGTGAATCAATTTAAAGTTACAACTTTACTTCTGTTGCAAACAGCTGACACCGGAGACTTCTTACAAAAATACAGAAAACTAAATTTTTACCATAATTACACATATTCTTTAATAATCTGGAGGGTCTGAGACAAGGATTTTGTTATAGGAACAAAAAACATGTTAGTTAAAACCTGGGCTTGACCACAACTACCAGAGCTGCTGTTCGAGAGAATCTGATGAATATGTAAAAGTGAAAAATATTATTTTTGAATAATGAAATGGTCTTGAATTATACAGTATTCCAATTTTAAGTGCAATTTGTTAAAATAGTGTGATATAGCTCACAGGGTGCAGCTATAACTAATAGACTCGGCCAGTTTGATATTTTAAGGCCCCAAAGGCAAATGGAAGTCAAATATATCCATAATTTATTACAAACAGTAGTGACTTTTTTATTTTTACCTTTAAGCCTCTTTGATAAAAGGTCATTGCAATCGCTTACTAGACCCAGGGGGTATTTAATTATTTGGATTGTCATTTTTGAAACTGTTATCTGAAATAACACGGCAATCGGACGGACTCGAGTGATTTTCATGCGGTAATAAACCCGCACAAAAAAGCTGTAAGCTATTCAGTACAAGGGGAAACATAACATAAATTATTTCTTAAAATATTCTCATTCTCAATTCCTACTGTACCTTTTAAGGCGTATAACATAATAACATTTAAAGGTTAAATCAGACATTATGTGGTTCTATTCCGAATGTATTTATAATGCAATTTGTATGTTTGATTGAGGTTTGTTTTAGCATGAATAACACTTTAAAACTATGATTTCCCAAAGTAATTCAATATACAAAACAGGTGATTAGGATTCATTTTCAATGTGCGTGAAGCTTTAATTATTTATTTTATTTACTCGTTCAGTCTAATTCCCAATGTGTTTGCTGTAGCAAATAAAATAATACATAAATACATACATACATACATACATACATGAATATATAAAAACCAGAAAAACATTGTGCATGGTTTATTAAGCTTTCAGAGTATTTATATACATCAAGTTAAAGGTTTGCAGGTGATGTGAAAATAATCTGCCGCATGCAAAATATCGCACTGATATGAAATCTTACAGAATGTGCCCATTTCTTGTGTTCGTTTTGAAGGAAATCTGCGATAGTAAGTCTTATCCGGGAGAATTCACTGACAAAATCTCTTCAAGCAACATTGACATGCAATGAAAAAAATCATGTTTTAAATGGATGAAATAGTTTGTAATAATTCCGATCTCTGTAAGATGCCAGTGTTTCTTCAGCCATGAACAGCACATGGCTAAAGGCTAATTAACCCCCACACACTGAGGCGCTACCTGTCAGATCCTGTCATTAATGAATCTTCACATAAGCACTTAAAAATGTATATCTACTGTAACCTACATAGAAGCCATTGGGAAATACACTATATAGACAAAATTATATAGAAATCTGACACTTCCAGCCAGATTTTGTATTCATTCAATACTCCCTTCATTTGAACTAGGAGACTCAAACCTGCTCCAGTATAATGACAATGCTGCTATTCACAATATGACCTCCATGAAGATAAGGTTTACATGGTTTGGAGTGGAACATCTTGAATTGCCTGCAATAGAGCTCTGACCTTAACCTTAGTGAACACCTTTGAGATCATTTGAAATGCTGACTGCACCCCAGGCCTCCTCATCCTACATACTAATGCTGTTGTGGCTGAATGAGCACAAATCTCCATAACTACACTCCACAATCTAGTGGAACATCTTACTGGAGGAGTGGAGATTGTAATAACAGCAAATGGGGACTACTATGTGTAATGGTTTGTTCAAAAACATAAACAAATATTATAATCAGGTGTCCACGAGGTATTGTTCATAGTGTATATATGCTCAAATGTGAAAACACATGTATTTAGTTTGACATGTAACAAAGCAGCACTATAAAAATATAAAGATTTAAGGGGACAAATATGAAAAATAGGACTTTAATGTATGTTCTTCAAACTGATTATAAATCCATGTGGGTCTGAAAACTGAAAGCTGAAGTCCAAGTCAATAAATTCACATGAAATGTGAAAAGTGAAGCAGGGCTAGCAATTAAAATGCTAGCAAAGTAAGGAATGATGCAACTGTGCAAACTGTTTGCATTCTATTCACACTTATTTTCTTGTTTTTTGCAGAAATTTGAGCAAATCAAAGTAGTATCCTGGATGCCGAACGTGTCTTAACCGATCAGGCTCATGGAAAAAAACAAGAAATTATTCATTCCTTCATTCATCTTCAGTGCGCTGCCCTGCTTAAGGTTTCAGCAGAGCTAGAGACTCTCCCTGGGATAATGAAAGCTAGGCGGGTATACACCCTAAATGGGACAGTAGCCCAAATCAGGACAATACACACATGCACTCACAGATTCTTTCAGACCTACAGTAAAAATTTAAGGTTGGAAAAAAACAGAGAACCCCGAATAAACCTATATTGACATGAGGACTGAAATAAGTGTGAAACTCAAATTTGATTTCATTTGATTTGATCTCTTATTTTCATGCTTTTTTTTAAAACCTCAAACCAAATACTGTATATTCAAAGATATGCTTTAAATCCACACTGTGACATCCGAGGAGTTTTGACCTTGTCCCCTTCCCACATGAGAAACAATGCATCTTCGACAAATTGCATTTCTAGTGAAGCCATCGAAGCCAAAGGAATCAGCATTTTCTGTGTTCATGCCATAAATAACTGTGTGGCTCGTGTACATTTCCCCATACCGCATTCAGCTGAATTGAAAGCGTATGTAGTGCGGTTCATTTCAGTTAAACCGGCAGATAACTCATTCTCCGCAGCGTCCACATTAGAGATAAGCAGCAATCATGGAGGCGCCTCATTAATGAAGACCTAACGAACAAGCTGAGCCGAGCAAAGAATTTAAAAATCATTTCGGTAATAGCCTATTTGTTTTGCACAATGCAATATTATACGGCAGACAGGTTTGAGCTTATTCCAAGAGTGTAACAGCGTTCTGTCCCTGCTTGCTGCAGATTCATTTAATTAACTGTTTATTGAGTCCTTCATGAATTGAGTCAGGTGTGTTGTATTACCCTGTGACTGGATTTGGGCCACGCTGGTGTTTATGTTACTGTCTGTTCCCGAACCTGATGTAAGAACCAATAATCACATTTGAGTATTTCTTTTTTTCGCTGTCATGTAATCATTTTTGCGTCTCAGACTGTTATTATGTAAGCGAGTTATTTGGCAATGTGTTATTATTCAATTATACATGAACTGCTGTACTGGACTAAAAGTTTAGATGATAGAGTAAAACATTGGAATCGTAAGGCCTGTATTTCGAGACATCATTAAGAAATAGGCATGTGCAAAGTAAAAATTAGAAATGCTGCAGACCTTGTTCATTCTTTATTACTGTGCTCAAGCCAGTGTTAAGCTAAACTAAATTCAATACTAATACAATACTTCATAAGCCATATTGTATCTGTACCATTTTATATATAAGTTGCTCATGTATACCTCTTTACTAGATATACAGAATGGCATTAATATTCAATTAATTATTATTTACTTGGCATAATTAACACGCAAAATTTACATAAGGTACAAAGTTGCTGATTGACTGATTGTCTTAGAGTAGAAGGAGTTGCGGGACTGTTTTTTTTTTTATTTTATTTTTTATACCGATCCTGCGATCCTATCCTTTGTTGAATTTCTAACCATTACCACCTGATCCTGCAAAGTGTGTCCCACTCCCATGATTTTTATGTCCACTCAGGCCCACTCCTGTGTACACAAACATTCGGGCTACGATTAACTTATAATAATAACAGACAAATGTATTTGCCTTGTTTCCTTTTTGTGACATAAATACCCATTTTCTCCACTTCATTTGTTGACTCCATTCTTGTTATATAAGCCTCGCGCAATATTTATATGACTGGCCACTCCCATCCTTGGCAAAGGTAAGACCTAGTATTTAGACTAGTAATATACCATACAGATAAATTATTCTGGACACCAGACCATTGGATAACTATGTTTTTTTGAACATCTGATTCCTCAATCAGGTCCTCATTTTGCCCTATTTAATCCCTATTTTCTGTTTTGCTCATTCAGTCACAAGGACATTAGTAAAGTCAGGTACTGGTGTAGGGTGAGAAGGCCTCGCCTCAACATTCAGCGTTACAATTAAACCCAAAGGTTTTCAACAGGGTTCAGCGCTCTAATAAAGGCCACACAAGATCTTCCATTCCAACCCACATAATCCTTATCTTCATGGAGCTAGCTTTGTGTACAAGTGTAATGCCGGAACAGTTTGGAATCTCCTAAATTAAGGAATATTTTTATGGTACCACATCCAAAGACATCCTGTACAACTGTGTGGACATCCATCCTACATTTTGGTAAGAGTTTAGGAAAGAACCACATAAGGATGGAAAAATCAAGTGACCCATTACTTTTGTCCGAATAATGTATGTTATTTGTTTCTATAGTAACAGGAAATACAAGGTATTTAGGTGGACACTGTACTGTACAAAAAACGAATGAAAATGTTTTTAATCTAGGAAGAATTTTCTGTAAGGAGTTTTTTTATTAACATTTTTGCAAAGAGTCTCTAATGTCAGTGTTTTAAAATGGATGGGTTTTTTTTCCCCTTTTTAACTCCACTGTCATGTCAAAGGCGCTGGACAGATTGCAGTTTAATGGAGCTTTTAATGAGCATGATTGCAAATGTACAAAATCAATAATTGAGAAGGGATGGGCAAAAACGTGAGGTGATCAACAAAAAAGTATATTGCAAAAAGGCTAAATTGAGGGCAGAACAGGTGGAGAACAGAGTAGCAAACAATAATACAAAGACTGCGACAAGAGTGTATATTTAGTAAAGTTCACAATGAATGAAAGTCATTTGAAAGCTGTGCAACTGAAAACAGCTGTGCCTAATCAGTAGGTTGGTGACAGTGAACACTGTGGTGAATGTGAGTTATTATTACTATAAATTTGTAATATAATGGCTGCAACATGTATCAAAACATTGGGACAGGGCCATGTTTATTACTGTATCCCATCTTTTTACAACAGTCTGTATACATCATCTGGGAAATAAGTAGACCATTTGCTGGACTTTTGAAAGAGAAATGTTGTCCGATTTGTGTTTCATAAAGGATTCTAGCTGCTCAACTGTCCTATGTCTTCTTTGTTGTATTTTTTGTTTCAATGTTTTTAATTGGTGAAAGATGTGGCAGCAGACAAGCCTATTGCTTCCCAGACTTTGAAGCCATCCTATGCCTTCCCTTAGAACTTTGTCTATTAGATGAAAGTGTATGTTGCTCTAAAACCTGTATATACATTTTAGCATTAATTTCAGAAGCACTAATGCACCCCATGCCATTACAGATACAGGCTTTTAAACTTTAGTTAGTAGCATTATTCTAAAATTGTTTCCCAATGTTTAAATGCAGTTTTTCACAGATTGATTCACCTCTGCCCCGCTTTACTTCTGAGACATTCTGGTTCTCTAAGATACACTTTTTATACCCAATTCTGGTACTGACCTGTTGAATTTAACCTAATTACTAACCTAAGTAACATGTTCTTCCAGCTGTTTCTTTTTATTAACACTTTCTTTTCCAGCCTTTTGTTGCCAACTGTTGTAAATAATGTTAATGCATGTTATCATAGTCATCACCATTCTGATTAAATCCACCTGAATCACCAAAAAAAATCACACCACCATGATAATTATTAAAACATTAGAAAAAAAGCAAATTTGTGATGCAGGCTTCCAAATGAAAACGCTCTATCTGCAGATGAATGAAAAGCACATCCCTGTTTCTATGAATGATGAAGGAATCGAGACAAGAGCTCAGCATAATAAAAATAAAAACAAGAGTGAAGGGAGTGCAGGACAGTTTAATTCAAATCCTTGACCTACTCAGAGCAGAAAGAACCGAAATAAATAAAAGAAAATTGACTACTTCACTTGCCGAGTGTTTCCTGATGAAAAACATTCGAGACTAGATAAGAGAGTTTAGAATTTTTATGTTTTTAGAGAGAATTTGATTGATTTATATTTAGCTTGCAGAATCTAATGTTGTATACAGTATATGCACTATGTGGACCACATTATTGGGACACCTGACTTTTCCAGCCGTACACTGTGGGGACTTTTTCCCTAAACTGTTATTACAAAGATGAAGGCCCACAGTTGTACAGGATGCCTTTGGATGCAGTATGAGCTAAAAGACCCAAACCTGTTTCAGCATAACAATTTCCCTGTGCAAAAAGTTGAGCTCCTTGAATATATGGTGTGCATGGCTTGGTGTGATCTTGAGTGGCCTGCTATGGAGCTCTGACCTCAACCGTATTGAACACATTTGGGATAAATTAGAAGACTGACTGCACCATAGGTCTCCTCACCCTACATCAATATCTATACTTATGCCTTGTGGCTGAATTAACACAAATCTTCACAATCACTTTCCAAAATCTAGTGGAACATCTTCCCAGAAGAATGGAGGAAAAATAGAGGCAGATAGGGACTAAATGTGAAATGAGATGTTCAGAATGAACATATGAATCTTATTGTCAGGTACCCACAACTTTTGTCAGCTTAGTATAGAGTCATTTGAGTCACATACAGAATAAGCATCAGTCAATACAATACCAGTGAAAGCGTAAACATTGCTCCAGAATGTCCATATTTTAAGCATTTTAAGTTTGCATATATTTTAAAGCAAAGGCATGCTAATTTAGTTTTGTTCTGCTTTGTCACACTATATACAACACAATTAATGTCCATTTTAATATTTTACCATTTTAAATGGAACACCTTATGCAATCTCAATGACTTAATATATACTTTGTTTCTGGAGTTTACACTGAATGGCATTGAAAAATGGCCTTAAAATGTCTTGTTGATTTTAGAGGTCAAAGCAAAATGACCAGACTGGTTTGTGCTGACAGCAGGTCATCACCTGAACCTTTTCCAATCTTCCAGCGTCCTGTTTGTGCCTCAAATTTCTATTATTGGCTGACAGGAGTAGAACTGGATGTAGTCTTGGGCGTTTTTTTTTGTTGTTGCTGTTTGTGTGCTTGAAACTGCTTTTCTGCTCACTAGATGTAAAGAGTGGCTATTCAAGTTACTGTAACCTTTCTGTTTCAATAAGTGTAAATGTGTGTGTATTTGGTGCCATTATAAAGACAGGCATTCCACACCGTGGACGGGATCCCTCTCTATTTCACGGCAGGTGCCCCCACGCCTCATACCCAGAGTTCATAACTAGAGTAAATTACTGGCTATTGTAAGAATCAACAAGTCTAATAACAAATTAGGCAAAAGAACAAGAACAATTGGCCTTTTGATTACCATTCAACTCTGAGCTTAAAAAATTGTAAGCATATTGACAGATATCTGTGTGTACGGTTCATAGCCAGATGATCCAAGAACACTTGCTGCAGGTATAAAAACTGGACAGTTTTTAAAAATACATAACAATTTACCCTCCACATGTGTTTTAAGTAAACTTGTACTACATAATACCGCTTATTATACTAAAATATAGGAAACAATCAACATGACAGGTGCCATTTTCAAAGCTGACAACTGGACAACATGCAGACAATAAAGAATATTGGTGTTTAAAGCAAGAACACAAGAAAAGTAAATGAGGAAGGCGTAGCAGTGCTGTAATTTCTCCTCAGAGAGAGGAAAAAGAATGAAATGGATCCCAACACCATTTAAAAATTTATCAGTTCAGATGAGCAATTATCCCGCTCAATCACTATTTCATGAGGTCGGGGATCGTTTTTAGGCTAATTACTAATGATGGATGTTATCTATAGAATTTATACATTGTACAGTCAAAGGTTTGTGGATGCTTGGCCATTAGATTTATATTTGCTTTTTGATCGTCCTATTCCACAACTAGTCCCCATTTGCTGTTATAATAACCTCTACTCTAGATGCACTAGATTTTGGCATGTGCTTTGAAGATTTGTGCTCATTTAATCACAAAGACGTTAGTAAAGTCAGGTACTGATATAGGCGAAGAGACCTGGGGCGAAGTAACTGTTCCAATCCATCCCAAAAGTGTTCTTTATAATTGAGGTTTGAGCTCTATAGCAGGCCAGTATAGCTCTGTATAAGATCTTGCTGAAACAGGTTTGGGTCTTCTAGTTCAAGTGTGGGAAACATTAAATGCAACTGCAACTGTGTGACTCCAAATTTGATGTAATACCTTGAAAAAAAAGAACCACATATGGCTGGAATAGGCTGGTGTTCCAATACTTTTTGTTCACATAGTGCATTTCAACTCCAAATGCCATTTCCTGTAACATGTTATAACGAATAAACTGTACAATACAGAAACTAACTATATAAAAATGTGTAAAAGCTTCAATGTTAAACAATTTTGTATTTATTAAGTAAATATCCTCTATTTACCAAGAAAAAAAAGTAGAAAAACAACTACATCAAACTTAGCACACAGCTTAACCACACTCTCTATATTTTCCATGCAGTGTAGGTAAATAGTGTCTTATTAAAACAGTCACGTAAAAAGTCAATAAGCTGTTGGGCTCTGATAGACATTATGCACCAGGTGCTATTCAAAGTGTCGCTCCATATCAAGCTGCGTTAGTTCGCCACATATCAGATAAGTAGGTACAAGCAAGTGTGATAACAGACCATAAACATGTCAGTATTTTCAGACCTGTTCATCTGCTGCATGGCTGTGACTCTATAGTGTATTATTATCCTTGCCAATATAGCTGTGAAAAAATTAAGATGATGGACAACCATCATATAAATATAGATATCCTTATTAAAGAATGTGAAAAATATATCTCGGTCGCAAAAGTAGTTCTAATCTGATCCGGTTGAGTAATGACAAGCGAAACATGCTAGGTTTAACAGCTTGCCATTTTCTGGATATCTGTTGTGATTAGAGATAAATAAATCTTTCTATAAAGTGTATTAATTGAAGTGGTTTGTTATATAATTATGGGCATATGGGATATAAAAGTACATTGTGCTAATCAAGCTTAATGTTATTTACTTGTTTACTTGGGCAGTTTCAAGTTAGTTCTGATTTCATTTTAGTTTTAGTCATGATTAAAAGCCATTCCCTCACAAACTTCCCTTTTTTTCTCTCTGTATTTGAATAAATAAAAACATGCAGCTAATCATTTTACTGTGAAACTTCAAAGTGTGTTTGGATTTTTATTTCTTTGTCATAACTTTATACAACGACACTGAATACTGCTCCGACAAAATGTCACATAAAAATTTCTGCCAAAAAAAAGTCACTATAACAACAGAAACACACATTGTATCTTTTAATTAAACTAACATCCACCATACAAAGCACTGTGTACGATTTTATGCAGTTAAAGTAGATAACTAATATAAACCATGTCATTGTTTAACTTTCATTTCATTATATATATAATTATGATGATTATATATATATATATATATATATATATATATATATATATATATATATATATATATATATATATATATATATATATATATACACACATTTGTTTTTTTACTTTGATCAGTATATATCAGTGCTAGAGCTCACTGTCCTGCATGGTTTCATCCTCACCCTGCCTCAAACACTCCCCAGCTCCTCATGGTGATAATGGGCTGAGGAGACCTTCATGACCTGGATCAAGTGTATTGGGAGATAAACCAGAATCTTCACAAGTCACTTAGACTGTGGTTAAAAATCCCTTTCAGAAACCTTTCAAAGAACTGTTTTCAGAAAGTCTAATTAAACGATTTCTTTAGTGCTTATTAGTTAAAAAAAAAAGGCTGTAGCAGTAAATAGCAGTTTACTATAACAAATGTATACTTATGAAATCAATCTTTCAATCCTTCCCAGCAGCTGTAATTCTTCATCCCCTCTAATGCAGACTTACAGTTACAGTGGGCTCAGAAATCTGTCCCAATTTTTTGGTGGGTCTAAAGAACTTTTCGTGTGGTTATTGTAGGCTCAGTATGCACCCCCTTTCCCTGTGTACTATAAAACAATCAACAATATTGAGAGGTATGTAAAGAAAGGTCAAAGTCACCTGTCCTTCTTAAGGAGACTCAGGTCCTTTAATGTCTATTGAACCATGCTGCAGATGTTCTACCGCTCAGTCCATGCCAGCATAATCTTCTATGCTGTTGTGTGCTGGGGTAGTAGGGTGAAGACACCCGATGACAAAAGGCTGAACAAGCTTATTAGGAAAGCCGGCTTTGTCATAGGAACAGAGCTGAAGTCTCTGGTTGAGGGGTTGGAGAGAAGAATGCTAAGGAAACTTCTCAGTATCCTTGACAACCCCTGCATGCTACACAGGAGACCTAGCGGACATTCAGACGTAGACTGAGACCACTAAAGACAACCACAGAATGCCACAGGAGATCTTTCCTACAAGTGGCCTGTAGAACTGGTCCCTTTTTAGTGGGGAGCAACGCTGACACAATGAACACTGAAAGTATCACTGTGCCATTAAATGACTTATCAAAATTGTACATTAATTATAATGTAACACGTTAATGTTAATTAATAGCATGTGCAATATTATACCATCATACCATGTGGAATTCCATACCATGTATATAACATCATGTGCAATTTCATTTTATGTGCAATATGTTTTGTTCATTTTTTATTTTTGAACACCATTGTATTTATATAGAAAAGTTCTTTTTATCTATCATATTTTGTTGCTATTTTTTTTTTATTGTACTCTGGCAAAATGATTTCCTTTAAGATGAATAAAGTTCTATTTTATTTTATTTGATCTTATCATATCTTATTTTAACCAGATTGTTCAAAAAAAATTGGAAGGTGAGAGGATGCCTGAGGAATGGAGAAACAGTTTGCTGGTACCCGTTTTCAAGAATATGGGAGATGTGCAGACCTGCAGTAACTACAGGGGAATAAAGTTAATCAGTCACACCATAAATTTATGGGAAAGAGTAGTGGAAGCCAGGCTGAGAGAAGAGGTGACTATCTGTAAGCAACAGTATGGTTTCATGTCGAGGAAGAGCACCACAGATGCATTAATTGCTTTGAGAATGTTGATGGAGTAGTATAGAGAAGGTCAGAAGGATTGCATTGTGTATTTGTGGATTTAGAGAAAGCGTATGACAGAGTGCCAAGAGAGGAGTTGTGGTATTGTATGAGGAAGTCAGGTGTGTCAGAGAAGTATGTGAGGGTGGTGCAGGACATGTATGAGGGCACTGTGACAGCAGTGAAGTGTGCAGTAGGAACGACAGACTGGTTCAAGGTGGAGGTTGGAGGATCGGCTCTGAGCCCTTTTCTGTTTGCAGTGGTGATGGACAGGCTGACGGACGAGGTCAGACAGGAGTCTCCGTGGACTTTGATATTTGCGGATTATATTGTTATTTGTGGTGAGAGAAGGGAGCAGGTTGAGAAGAGCCTGGAGAGGTGGAGGTACACGCTGGAGAGAAGGGAAATGAAAGTCAGGAGGAGTAAGACAGAGTACATGTGTGTGAATGAGAGGGGGGGCAGTGGAGTGATGCGGTTGCAGGAAAAAGAGGTGGAGAGGGTGGGGGAGTTCAGGTACCTGGGATCAACAGTGCAAAGTAATGGAGAGTGTGTTAGAGAAGTAAAGAAAAGAGTGCAGGCAGGGTGGAGTGGGTGGAGAAGAGTGACAGGAGTGATTTGTGATAGAAGGGTATCTGCAAGAGTGAGGGAAAGTTTATAGGACTGTGATTGGGTCCTGCAATGTTGTATGGATTAGAGACAGTGGCATTGAGTAAAAGACAGGAGGTGGAGCTGGAGGTAGCAGAGCTGAAGATGTTGAGGTTTTCATTGGGAGTGACGAGGATGGACAGGATTAGAAATGAGTTTATTAGAGGGACACCACATGTAGGACGCTTTGGAGACAAGGTGAGGGAGGCGAGATTGATATGGTTTCCACCAGGAAGGAGGAAAAAAGGAAGAACAAGGAGGAGGTTTATTGATGTGGTGAAGGAAGAAATGCAGGTAGTTGATTTGTAAGAGGCAGATGTAGAGGACCGAGTAATATGGATGATCTGGTGTGGCGAACCCTAATGGGCAATAAAATAAGATCTTATCTTATCTTATCTTATCTTATCTTATCTTATCTTATCTTATCTTATCTGATCTGATCTCAAAGTACAGACGCTCCCTACTTTACGAACATTCACTTTTCAAACTTTCGTGGATACGAACAAACCTGTCCTCAAAGTGAAATTTGTTTGTAGTCAAGAAAATTCAAAACGGAGAAGAGCTAGCGCTAGCTTGTCGTCAACCGTAACGAGTCTACATGATGTGCACTACAGTATTTCGATTATTTTGATTTGTTTTAGTATATTCTATTGTTTATTTGATAGTATTTTTGGCTCTTACATCAATAGGAGATATGCGTATTTGATAACGAAAACAGTAACAACTTATGAACAAATTCATGGTACGAACGGTCATACGTAACGTAACTCGTTCGTAAGGTGGGGAGCGTCTGTACTATTACCAATAAACCTTATATAAATAAAATAAATGTTTAGTACTAAATGCCAACTCATTTACAACTATTAATGAGTAAGACTGAGATTAAGAAAAATGCTCTGTTTGTGTTTCTAGAGGTTTTTGCTCTTAGTCTTTTTCATCACTTAGACAGTCCATGTTGGCCTATATAACCAGACAGGGCTGTCCAAATCAATCCTTCTCATAGCCAAGAAAAAACTCGTTCTACCACCAGCTGCTTTAGTAGTATGTTTCAGGCCAGTAAAAGTTGAAGGTTTTGATGCATTTGCTTGTATCTGTTATCTGTTGTTTCGCTTTATGCATCATTTTGCTGCTGTCAGCATGCACATCAGAAACCAGTGACTGACATCTACAGACAGCCCCTAACAAACTGCTTTAAACTGATGTCTCACATCAGTTGCAGGCTAGAAATATAAATACAACGATGTCCTTATTAGCATGTTATTACACTCAAACTGAATCTCTGTCATTACTGTTGATTAGATGATCATTTCTAGGTTATGTCTGACCTTTCTTTCAATTTTGCATTGTCTAAACTACATCATTAGAGTATTCATACAAAAGAGTGAATGATGGGGGGTTTTCTTCTTGACAGTTGGAAAGGTATTATTATGTCCTGTTTGATGCACAATGACTCATTTATTTATTCATAATGATTTTCTTTTCATATGAAACTTGCCACACTGTAGCCATTACAACAAAACAGTTTATATAAGAGTCGAAACATTGTTTTTTTAATTAGGTTGTAATAATTATTGCTTTTGTGTAATTATTAAATGAAGATGATAGATTATGTATCAACAAGTGGACATCAAGTGTGGGCTATGTTTATGTACAGAACATAAAATCTAATAAGCATGAAATTAATTATGTTTATATTGCTGTGTCAGGACGGCATTAATTAAGGGTGGAACCAGAGGAAGTGAGTAGCAAGGTTCAAACACCTGTGTGTAATTTTTATTTGATTAATTCTCTGTTACAGTAATCAATAAAGAGGATAAAAGGGGGAAGAAACGAAAGCCTTGAAAGAAATAGAGAGAGAGAGATCAGATTGTGCAGAGCGGTGTGCATGTTAACTGAAAGTTAAAGGTGAAAACGTGACATTGGCAAAATAAAGCCAATTCATTTTGTGGTAACCTGTTGCCGGCCTTCTACTTCTACCTCCCTGAGCCATCAAGCTCTCAACACTTGTGTGTATGTGTGTCTGCTTATTCATGTGAGGGAAAGCAGTAATGCTGGCTTGCTTAAAGAAATATAAAATATAATGGAGTTATTGCAGCTTGAAGCTCTGTGGAGGTAAATGAGAACTCATACTATTTCTTCCTGCCTGACAGAAAAGCAAAGTCAAGTGGACAAGCTTAATGATCCGAGTTTATGACCTTTTAGCACTCAGAGCCTTGTTCTATTCAACAGGTAATTTATGTCATGCATGTTGGAACAGCAATGTGTTTTTATCCGCCCTATAAGATTCCATAAAGCCTGACTTGGGACAAAGAGCATTCTGCATATGATCATTAGCCCGTCGACGTTTGGGACGTGGAACTAAACTAAGGCGGAGGGTATGGCATGTTGAATGGTATTATTAGAAAATTCTTGCAGGAGTTGCTTAATTAGGGTGTTTATATACAGCGTTGTTGCCAAAGGTTGTGTAAATGGTGACACAAATTCCAGAGTTCCCACTTCTAGGCATGGTGTGAAAATAAATGTAACACTGCTCCATGTTTTACAGAGCCTCTAAGGTGGTTATATATTTTTTTAATACAAAAAATGTGTGGCTATAAAGTAATATACTGAGGCTAGGGGACATCTACTGTATATTTCCTATATTTATATGTATCATTATGAAGTAATTAATACAGACATAACCCACTGTGACTACAGGAACCTGAGCAATAATATTACATTCTAAGATTAGAATGACACATAAAAACATACTGAAGTCATTTGCGTTACAGCATGTACGTATCATTAGCCCGTTTTGCTTTAAGCGTATTCTCAAATAATGATGTAACAATGCAATAATAAGGCAAACTGACTTTAACACACAATCCTTCCAAATAATAAACTGAAAGCCATGCATTACCATCAATGTATGGCCATTTATTGAGTTGTGACTATCAAACTGTATGTGAATTTTATTGTTATAACATGTGGTCCAGTGTTTAACCTCAGAAGATTTTATATTTAAGGTTATAAAAATCAGTGCAAGACATCGGGTGAGAGGTGCTAATTCACAATAAACAAGGTATCCATAATCATACATTACTTGTTTATTACAAGCAAAAGATGAGGCTCAGAAATTCACTCAATCACTAAAAGTTGATCTTCACAAGCCAGGAATGAAGACAAGAAGCCTTAAATGACCAAATTAACATGATACAGGTGAACACATTAAGCAACAGACCACTGATGATGATGGGCAAAAATTTATGTGACACTAGTGGCTTCAAAATATATCATCTTTTGGCCTGTATATATTTATTTGCTTAACTGTTTATTAACTTTTTCAATTAACTTTTCCACCTTAGAAAATGTTTATATTTTCCAGCTTTTTTAAGTGCTCGGAGTAAGGACAGCGTGCATAATAAAAAATAAAATCTTTCACAGGATCCTTCACAGAGGTGAAGCAATGATGAAGGAAATTAAGTAAATGAAAGGCACTTTAAATCATCCAGAGAAGTAGAATATGTCTTTCTGCCAGTCGTTTTTCCCTTGCGCATTGTCAAATGTGGCGTACTGATTGAGCTGGTTAGCTGCCCATGGGATATGGAAGTCATTACTCTAATAAAAGACAAGCTAAATTACACTTTGAGCAGAATTTAGATAGAAAGGATTTGACAAAGGAATTAGTTACAATGAGGAACTGCAATCAGTTTTATGGTGACCACCACAGGGCTTGGGAACTCATTACATGGCCAGTTGTTTCCTCGATTTTCAGGAGCATAAATTTGCAAACCATATGGAAATTGGTGGTGATGGATGAAGGAGTCCTTTCAGCAAAATCCAGCTGTATAAACTTCACAGAAGAAACTTCTGAGGCGGATAACTAAATGAATGAATGGAGGAACGGAATCTTCATTATGTCTTGACTGTATAACTTATCACTGAGTTTAATAACTTCCAGTGGGCCACAGGTGCATTATCCAGTCAGGTATAGCACTAAACCAGAAGCCAGATGAGTCTCTAAATCTCTGTTTTTGCTTGGCAAAATATTGATATTGCCTAGCTGAGAGCAGAGAGCCATCCAAAAGAAGAATTGGGTATATTAATAGCCTGCATGCTTAGCTTTCCATTGCCACAGCTGCAGCCTTAGTGTGCTAATCGAGTAGTATATCAGGGCTCAACATATCATAAGCCTGGGTATACCTGGGACAAGCTGATTTGATTCTTAGTCATTTGTTTTTTTGTGTGCAAAAGGTGTAAAATAATAGACTCATTATAGTGCTTATGTGAAGGGTCCATTGCAATGAATTGCAAAAAAAACAAAAAACTATTAAACATTGTATATTTACTTTCGCCTTATCTATTTATATTTTCTAACAGAAAATGCATTTAACCCCAGAAGACATGTAAACCAATTATAGGAGAGCATGTATAAATTGAGATATTGTCAAAACTAGTTTAAAAATAAGGGACAAACAAACTAAATTTGTTTCCTTCTGAACATTGCCAAACACTAATCATCACCAGCAGTATCTGAGAGGAAGCAGATGAGCAAATATGTTCAGTTGTAAAAGCAAAGAAAGTTTCGAACATGATAATGATCTGCAAATAATGCGAGCCAAAACCTGTGTAGATATCCAACATGCAGATTTGTACAGCTAAGTCATTAGCTAGCTAAAGTGTACTTAAATAGCTAGTCACATCTTGTTATGATTAAATCTCTGCTGCTTAAATGCTGCTAAAGTCTATAAGTAAAGTTTGGGGAAAAAAATAAAATAATAATAAATATATATATATATAAGGTGCATTAGCTAGATAGTTAACTATATGGAAAGGAACATGTACAAATTAAGTATGTATAAATATAAGTACATGAACAAATTTAAATTCTTGAAAGCTACGGATACCCCAAAAGCGTTTGACTAAGTTGGCTTAGCCTGCTAACATTTCCTTTTCTTGTTGATAATCACTACTCATTTTACTTTTAATCAAGTAAATAATTACAACAAAAACTGAAGTTTTACACAACTTTGTGAGTTTTAGTTTTTGGGGGACAAATACTGCAAATAATGGATATTGTCAAACAAAATGACCTCAGTCAAAAAAACAGAGAGTTGACAGATTTGCATATTATCTTTATCACATCAAAATGTGTAACATTAAATTCATAGTAGAGAAAAATAATTATAAATCCTTTAACTTGTGCTATTAATTGCTACTATTGCACTATTAATGTTTAGCTTATTAGATTGTCATGTTATGTCCTATTATGTTGTATTGGCTACTACGTCTTAGCCTAGGTGACTACTGTATAACAGACCTAATGTTATTTTCAGTTGCTTGTAATTCCCTCATATTCTCTATAAAAAGTGTTTTTTGAGATGCTTATAAATATACAAGACTAAAATTAATTTTGTATAAAATCCCAACAACAAATACTCCCCAGTTTCTGATCATTTCTAGATTCAGACAGATATTCATATTTCCGTTTTTGGACCCTGCTTTTCTGCTCAGCATTGTTTCAAAGAGTGATTATTTCAGTTACGGCAGATATTGTTGTCAAATCAAAACAGACTGGCCATTCTCATTTGGACGTCACTGTATCAAAATGCCTGCAGAATTGCTGTGTACCAGATGTTTTGTTGTCAGAATTCTGGGTAAACTCTGGAGACTGTTGTGCACGAAGATCCCAGAAGATTAGCCGTTTCTGAAATACTCACCGCAGCCCATCTGTCACAATCAGCATGCCATGGTTAAAGTTACTGATGAGATCACATTTCTTTCCTGCATGTTGATGTTTGATGGAAACATTAACTGAAGCCTTCGACCAAGGATTTTATGCACTGCACTGCTGCCACCTGATTGGCTGATTTGATAATTACATGCTGCTACAGGTGTTCCTGGTAAATTGGATGGCAAGTATACGCACAAGTCTAAATTTGTTGGGAAAGTGAAAATGTGCTTTTTAATGAGAGTCCTCTGAGGGGGAAAAAGCCTGAACAATTAGAAAGGTGACTATTGATTTGTCTTCACTCAAACCTCTCAGGTCTCCCATCCCAATTAGCTTCCATTAAAATGTCCAAAGTTGTTTGGACAATTCAGGATAGACTCCATGTCCTGATCAAGCAGCTAGTGCCCTTTCTCACTGTCTCCCTTCAACTGCCTGTAGTTCTTATTCTCCCTGGTGCTTCCTCTCTCTTTTCATCTGTCATTCTTAATGCTAATCATTAGTCTTGTTCACGTACAGATGGCCTTTAGGTGTCCCGACCCTGCTCATCTCCCTCTAGAGACATTGACCCACCATGGCGCGTGTCTACCGGGCAAATCATTCCTATTTATTTAAATAAGCCTAGTCAGTGAGATGCTGCCAATCGATGTGCAAACCCCGCTCCATCCCACAGAGACGCTTGTGCAGCATGTGTCCACTCACTTGTTTCAAGCATCTGTCATCAACGGTGGGAGCTCGGCTGAAATCCACAAAGCATTGTTGTTCGAAAGCTTATCATCACATCAAACGCACTGACAGTGATCCTATAAGAGGTCAGCCATTTAACATAGAGAGGAATGACTTCCTCCAATCAATGTCACAAACCCAAAGCAATGAAAACGGAATGGTGTACAAAACAGAATCAAATGTATAGATTGCCTAGAGCTGGACCCATGTATAGATTTACTGGTTTATAAATAACAAGAAAAATAATCAATATTTTGATTATTTTTTTGCATTGTATGAGAATGAATAGTGCCTTCCTACCTGATCCATATATTACAAATATATACAGTGCATCTAATAGAAATAAATCTGATTTTAATAAATAAATAAATACAATTTTCCATCTTTTCCAGAATGAGGTTCTAAATCTCTTTCATATTACCCCACTATTCTTTGTTTCCGTTATAACCATTCGGTGTCGTGCCTCGAAGTTAATAGAAATGATTTATTTCATTATCATTTTGATTGGCCCTTAACCTTTGAATAATTAATACTCTCAACCAGCCATGTGCTGCTAATTATTTACACTGTGTATCTCTATTGACGCTGAAGGCTTATAATCATCCAGGTCATTTTTGGTGTCCTGTGGTTTAAATACCAACTAATCACTCACTGATGAAGCCTCTTAGAAGAGCAACAGCAGATTTTCAAATGTCTTATAAAATAGTTATAATTATAGGGTATTAGACTAATAGAAATAGATTACAAATTTGTTTTTAATGTTTTCTTTTTTTCCATGCATACAATAGAATAGAAACATCTCTAAACCTCTACTTACAAATATAAAGTATTCATATGGCCAAAAGTATGTGGTCACCTTACCATCACACCCACACTGCTGTCACAAAGTTGGCAGCGCACAATTGTGTTGGATGCCATTGTATGCTGTAGAGTAAAATTTTCCCCCTCCACTAAACCTGTTCAAGGATTACAGACCCCTGTGCACAAATCAAGCTCCATAAAGACATGCATTGCCAAGGATCAAGCTGACAAACTGAAACACAGCTCCAGATCTTCTCGCACAGACCTTGGTAATGCTATTGTTTTCAAATGACATAAAGGTGTGAGGTCTAGGTGTCCAACTTTTTAATTCCTTTCAGTGTATATAAAGTGTATACTATGCAAAAATGTACAATCTGCAGAAGGCTTTATGTTTTCCTACTATTACATATTGGCCAAATAAGATTCTGTAGGCACCTGTTGATTGAGTTAAGTGCAAATTTTGCATACATAAGAAATAATTTTATACCAACCATCTAAAATTACTACTGTCATTTCCGGACTATTAAACGCACCCAAATATAAGCCGCACCCACTGAATTTTACAATGATTTTTATTTTGAACATAAATATGCCGCTCCTGTCTATAAGCCGCAGGTGCCTACACTGAAACTAATGAACTTTACACAGGCTTTAGCGAAAACCAGTGTCTGTAACACGGCTTGTATCTAAACAGTAGCCTACCAAGAAAGTCATTGTTCACTGTCTTCCTTCTTCCTTTCACAACTATTTCTCTCAGGAGTTTTTCTTTTGGCATCATCGTGCGTTTAAAAATCACCATCGGTAAAGCTTTTCTCCCGATGTCGTGCAGCTCAAAACACAGGTGAAGTGCGTTTTTTCATGCCGGTTGTTTTCAGCGTGACGAATGATTCGCATTTCCTGTTGACAGTCCGAGTGAGCGGCAGGTCAAACGTCAGAGGAACCTCATCCATATTTATTATGTGGTGCGGCCCGATTCAGTGGGAGCGCATCTGATTTAATATAAAGAGTTTCATTGGTTCACCTGAACCCGTTCGGCAATTTCATTGGTCTAATGTTATGGGGCTCAGTTTTTTAGCTTGAAGCTTGTAAAAGTAGCGGCTTATAGTTCGGAAAATACGGTAATAGATTATACCAGTTTATAAAGTAAATGTTTCCTTATTCCCTAGAATAACATGTGTACATTATAATATGTCAAGAATTAAAAAATATATCTTTCCTAAATATTTAATTATAAATAATAATAATATTATTATTAATAATAATAATAATAATAATAATAATAATAATAATAATAATAATAATAATAATAATATTCCATAAAAACTAGCATGTAAAAGCTTTTGTTTTTAAGTTCTGCATGAGTTTCTTTTTTAATTTGTTATTAGATCCAATACATTTACAGTAGATTATTTGGTGTGTTTTACACTGAAAAACACTTCCCTTTCTTTCCTTATTATCTTTTATTACCTTATTATCTATTATCCTTTTTATAGCCATTTTAGTCACTCATTATGCTTCATCTGAGTGAAAAATCAAGGAAGGACAAATCCTAAATGCATCACTGAGCCCAGTCGGTAAGTTTACTTGATCTTGCACTTGTCTTGTTTTAGTTGCCTGGAAACCTGACTGAGTAAACTAAAAAGTTGTAATTTAATTCAAAGTAATGCAATAGCTAGTTAAGTGCATTAATACAGACTAAATGAAGGTTTGTGTGCTTGAGAAAAAAAAAAACTCAAGCAAGTCTTTGATGTCACTAATTCTCCCTCTCAGCACATGGCACATTAGTCCTTAATTAGTTTGTCTATTTATACCTTTAAGTTCCATGCATTATTGTAACATTAAGTTCCACACTTTACCTGTTTCCGATAAAGTCCATGTTTTTATTGTGCATATTTTTTGACTGTGATTTCACTGTGCATTACCCTATTTTATTGTTGTCGATCTCTTCTTTGAGCTACACTATGGACTATGACTTGGGTTATTGTTTATTGTATAAACGTATCAAGCATTGCAAATGCATCTTCCTTTACATACTTCAGCTATAAGATTCTGTGTCCTTTGCTAACATCAAACATTAAAGACATTTGGCACTGAATATCATTGTTATTGCTTCACCTGCATTTGTATAGTGGACCTTGTTCAATTCAATTCGATTAATTTTTATTTGTATAGCAATAGACATTGTCTCAAAGCAGCTTTACACAGATAATGCCTTAGTAAAGAATAAATAAGAAGGTTTCTTTATATGTGTAATATTTTGAGGCGATGGAGGACTGTTGGGGGTTGAAAATCCACCCCTCTCTAAAGTGGGAAATGGCAAAATGGGAAATTGAGAACCATTGCTCTACAGAGACAAAGTGATCAGATACTAGCTCATCATTAGAATGACCTAATTCTGACTAATACAATTCTAACTTATCGTTTTTTTAGGGTTTTTGTTTGGAAATGCCATTCAATCCATGTCCAAATGTACTTCTAGAATTTTGAAAATCCTTTGTTTGAAAACCTGAGTAACCACCTTGTCACCTCATCGTGTTTATAAGCATGATTATCAAGCACCATCTGATTAGACAATGGACAAAAATTAGACTTTACTAAGTTTTATTATCTCTGACGGTCATGCAAAAGACGAGGGTCTGGCTTCTCAAACGGGAACTAAACTCAGCCACTGGGCTTGCACAAGCCAGTGCACTCTTAGTGCTGGTCCAAGTCCAAGATAATTGGAAGGGTTGTGTCAGGAAAGGCATCCATCTTAAAAGGCCTGTGCCAATAAAAAATTAGAAATTTAATGATGAGCCACTGTGGCAACCCCTTAAGGGATCTTCCAAAAGATGATGATAAATGTGATGATGATCATCAGCAACAGCAGCAGCAACAGCAGCAAATCATTATTTCCTCTGGATATGTTTAACCTCAAGGTTAGTGTTGATTATAGCAAGACGGATTTGTGGTGGACATTTAGTTACCTTAGTTTCATTGGTGTTCCCACATACACTATAAGGACAAACGTGTGGACCATCTCATCCATAGAGTATGTGGTTCTTCTCTACTGTTGCAGCAAAAGTGGATGCAGGCAATAGTATAGGATGCCTTTGAACGCCAGAGGATTACAATTTCCCATTGGAACCAAAAGGCCAAACCATGTTCCTGCATAACAATGCCTCAGTTCACAATGCAAGGTCCATGAAGACATGGTTTTAAGAGGTTGGAGTAAAAGAAATCTGCACAGATCCTTGACCTCAATCTTATAGGATACTTTTGGGATAAACCATAATGCTGACATCCCCCAGACCTCCTTACCTGACATCAGCCGCTGACCTAGCCTCACTACAAAAATAAAAAAAGGTTGAAATCCTTCACACAAAACTCTTATAATAGCAGCACAGTCTGACTAAATCTAAGAAGTGAAATAAAATTGCACCTTGCTGACATGTATAGTGTAGCAGACCTTCAGCAGAATGTTTGGCAACCAATACTGGCAGGCTTGAAAAAAAAAAATGACACCCCCTGCACCAATACTACTATAAACTATTATGAGCCTCTTTACAGGTTTCTTAAATGCCTACTCTTAACTGACCTTTTGGTTTTCCAGGTGATCGTTATGAACCAAGGACTCCTGTCACTGAAGTTGCCTGGCTCTGTAGCACCTAGCTGTTTCCCTGCAAGTGCTTTACTTTTAAAACTGATTCACAACTCATCGGAATGGGTGGGGTGGACCTTGTCCACACCAAGGCCTCATATCAGCCAGACTGCATTGTCCATCCTTGCAAAATAGGCTGGTGAACAGCTGAGCCCATTCTCCTAGGAAAAAGGTGTGGACATAAAGACAGAGCGTGGACTAAATGCAGGGTGCCATGTCTTTCTCTAGTGATAGCTATAAAGTCAATACAATCAATCTCTAATGGCCTCTTCCCCTCTGATGGTCCCTGTTTAATCAGAGTAAGAGCAAGAGGTAGCCTCCATGCCCGAGCGCAGCCATTAATTTTGCCATCCCCATTGGTGTGTTTGTTTTTTTATTGCCTCTCCAGTGCGAAGCTGGCATTCGTCAGGCATCTGATTGAGCTCTGGTCAATACTAAAGCAGTAAGGCAGGATGAGACGGATGACTCGGGGTATACTGCATATCCACTCTGCAAGCAAAATGCAGCAACAGAGTGTATCTCCCATATGGCCCATATCTTTGTCCCCAACTCGTACTTTCATTTGAATTCCTGTTGATATATTTTATGCTAGGAATCTGAATAATCAGTTCAGAAGGAGAGAGGCGCTGCATTAACCCCACTAGCGTCTATGTGACAGTGTCACACTTCATATAAGCACCCAGTTCGACTCAGTGATATACTCTCTGTCAAATGTTTCTGCGCAAACCTGTTGAACAGTGATTCTACCTCAGTGCCCAGCAGCGCAGCTAGCATGTGGTGAGAAGTGCATATGGGCTGATCAAAGAGGCTGTCAGGTCTCCAGTTGTCAGGAAAACAGCCCCTATTCCCCACACTCATTATCCATCACTCACTTCTCCATGTCCAGCCAGTAAGTGTCTACAGTCTCGTCTATGGGGTCCGATTGTTGGACCAGAAAACAGCCACTTACGATCTAGTCCAGTGAGTCAGGCTATAAAAAAGAACTACTGTCCTATGTGACATGCCAAAGAGCTGCAGCTTGAACACACTTCTCAGCTGCTGTAGAGAGCATATGCACATATAAAAGAGACTAAACTCATTTTATTCATTTTTACTCTGATCAAAGTGACCTGGACACTTGGTATGGATTAGCGCAAATATCATGTTACCTAAAAATTAGGTAAAGAGTAAGTCTATTAGAGATAGTACTGTTGGTATGGAATTTTAATTTTTATGTCTGCAAAATTCCTGATTAACACAAGCATCTGGCTGCTCTAGTAGACTACAGAGCAGTATACACAGCTAAACAAAGGTTGTGTTTGTTGAAAACCTGTGACAACTTGATAAAGGAACCGAAACAAATATGCAAGTCAATTAACTAATAGTGTCTACAGAAGATTACACATATCAATAGTAAATTGGCATTTGCTCTTTTTTCTTTTTTTTTTTCTTTTTTTTTTGCATGACTGCCTGAATGAATCACAAGCATCAAAACACACTGACTTGGAGTATGTACTAGTACTGTAGTAAAAGTAGCTGGGAGGTGGCTGTTGGGGTTTCTTAGCTAGCTTGCTACAGCAGTTACAGACCTAGTTGATTTATACAGATCTCTAGCACCGGTAGTAGCTAATTACCTTCAAATTTGCCTATATTATGTTGGAATTAGCTAATATTTTTTTCTACATTACTTTAGCCTAATTAGGCTTAGGGTACTACACTTCCCATCAGCTACACCATGTGACATGATCTCTGTGCCAGATCTACATTCCCAGAAAATAAGCACATGTTTGAAGCCTAACATTTTTTAGCCTCATCTTGCACTGCATTCTTTGTCTCATGTATGTGTTCCATGGGTATGGCCGGTGTTTCCTTGTCAACCTATTTTGTGTTTTGTTTCGTTGTGTTTGACATTTGCATTCAAATTTGAACTCATTAAATGACACTAAGCAAACCAGTGCCTATAAAGTAAATCCAGCTACAAGTCTTGTTCCTGTCTTAATATGAACTCATTTTCCCTTTAAATCCACCTGTCTGGATTTCTAAAACACTGCACCCATAACCAAGGCAACGATTTTAGCGGCCTTCCTGAATATACCTAATAATAGACTAAGAGAGGGTGTTGGGGGATTGGTGAGTGTCAAGCTGTCTGTCCATTCCACTCCAATTTGATCCTCTGTGCTGGTGCTGCTGTTATGAATGCAGAATAAATCATCACATCCGATAGGGTCAGCAATTCTTTTATTATTAAAACTAAACGTTGCTGAGCCATCAACAACAATATTGGCAATAGAAGAAAAAATATCCAAAATTATATATATATATATATATATATATATATATATATATATATATATATATAAGCTTTCCTTTTTTTTACAGTCACACTGCCAGCTCCATCCATAACACTTTGTGCTTTATTTCTGTTCCCTTTCACACTACATAGAATGAACTGACAGGTCAGGAAATGTCTGAACAAGATGAATGTGGCCTAGTCAGTGGTCTGTCCGATAGGGTCAAAGTAACGTGTACGCTTGGCCAGAGAATGAAACGTGTCAGGAGGACTTACGCAGCACCTACTAATGCTTTAGGAAACCTTTCAAAGTACACAAAAAATCGTTATGTAGACTCCATACAGTAAATATATGGAATAAATAATGTTCAGAAAGAAATTTATATGTTCATAATATATTTATAGATCCTTGTACCACTTATGTTACAGCAGCTGTATACAGTCATTAATAATTCAGTGAAAGTGTAAGTAATTAATAATTAATAGGACAGAACATACAGAATATGATGTTACAGAGAAACCAGATGTTCCCATTTTTAAGAAAGTAAAAAGTAACAGCTTTAGCTGTGACTGTAACAAAGTGATCCCCTTCAGGAACTGGGGCTGTGTCGAAAATGGAATACCCAGCATCCAGTGTGATCCCTCTTGGCCTCCTTTATTTGAGACCCCTCCAGTGGTGGTTCAGAGACAGAGGGTTCTCCTGAAAGGGCAATCTATTCCGTACTATCAAGGTCTCACGGCGAGCCCTTTGAGCCTTAGAAGTATGGAAAGAACCTACTTACCTGTCTCTAGGCCCTGTCCTGGGAGCTCGTCGTTGCGTAATGCTAACGATTGACGCATCCCTAACGGGGTGGGAAGTGGTCATGAGTGGCCACTCCGCCCAAGATCGGTGGGACAAGTCACATCTTTCATGGCACATAAACTGCCTGGAGATGATGGCCATGTTCTTGGCACTGGAACACTTTCACTGAGACCTGAGAGGTTGCGACGTGTTGGTCCGTAAGGACAACATGTCGGTGGTCTCGTACATCAACCACCAGGGGGGGGCCTCCGGTCTCGCCCCCTGTACAGGCTGGCACGGCAGATCCTCCTATGGTCCCAGGAAAAACTCCTCTCATTGAGAGCAGTTTAAATCCCGGGCCGGTTGAACTTGAGAGTAGACGCCTTTTTCGAGGCAAGGGCCGAGGCCTGGGGAGTGGAGGCTCCACCCCGAGGTGGTGGAGCAGATATGGCAGAGATATAACAGAGCCCAGGTGGATCTGTTTGCAACTCGGGAGACTTCGCACTGTCCCCTCTGGTTCTCTCTCTCTCACCCATTGGGGCTGGATGCCATAGTTCCCACTCCTTTCGGAGTTATGGCTCATTCCACATGAGGTATGGCGGCCTCTACGACCTGGTTCGCTGGAGTTTCGCTCCAGGACATTTGTAAAATGTTCCCAAAGCGTTTTCGATGCAGCTTTCATTCCCTCAGATATCCCCTCACATATGTAACCTAGTGACGTTAACACTGGAGTCTCCTTTCAAACATGCTAGTCAAATATCTCACAAATACAATAAATGAGACAAAAAGTAAGCAGATCATTTTTTACTAAGAATTGAAAAAAAAAACCTCTGCCAGACAATTACAGACTGCAGCTATATAATTTCTTTTAGCGGCAAGTAAGCAATAATCAAATAAAAATCTGATTTGTCTTTGAAAATATCTTCTGATGCTTTTCTTTTCTACCACATGCAGACCACATTCTTTCTTGCCATTTTTAAATCATGCCTCCACATTTCAACTAGAATTATTAGTACTCTCTAGTGTGCTGCAGCTTAATACTCTGAATTTCGACCGTCATTTTCACTTTGTGCTCAACCACAGAGTCAGGCATAGAGAGCTGGGAAGTTCCACTCTTGTCAAAATATTTAAAACTCTGCCACACTGTCACTCTCCTTGCCGCTCATCCAGAGTAGAAAAAACTACACGTGGATAAATGTTTATTGCATTCTGACCAGCTGTTAAGCTTTAACTTTGTCCTTGAAGGGCACATTATAGTGCACACCTGGTGGACAAGCCCGTTGAGCTCTGAAGCCCAGTAAACTCCTTTTACACTTAATGACACTCGTTTAATCGTTGTGGGAGTCTTTAATAAAATATGATCATAATAAATACATCTTTTGCTTAGTGGTCTCAGAATGACGAGGGTAGCATTTGCAAACAAACCAATGGTGTTTATGGGCAGGACTCTGCCATTAAGAAGTCTAGTCTTACTGTTACATACATTCATTGTTTGCTGAAAAGTCCTTAAAATATCCTTCAAAAAAGAAGGAAGGAAGAAAGGAACGTTTTAAGCAAAAACTTTTTTGGATAGTTGACCTTGCTGTAAATTTGACCCTGTTTAGATAAAATTTGAGAATTTAATCAGTTCATGCACTCATTACAGTGAACATTTCATATAAACGCTACAACGATTCAACCGTTACTATAGATAATGCACTTACAGGAATTTCAGAGAGCACACAGAGGAATGGATGAATGGATGGATGGATGGATGGATGGATGGATGGATGGATGGATGAATGCTGGATTATTGAGTGGATAGCTGAATTGTTGGATGCATGAATTAATGGATGGATGGATGGATGGATGGATGGATGGATGGATGGATGGATGGATGGATGGATGGATGGATGGATGGATGGCTAAGCAGAAAAAAACATGATTACTGACAGAGGAATTAACATTTCAGAATATATTATTTTGTGCTAAAAGGTTGCAGAATACAAGGCACTGAATTCATTTAAGCTGAACTCTTTGGTCTTTCAGTTTAAACTCTTCTGTGCCCTTAGCACAGTTAACCCCCTTCATTTTGTGATTCAATGGCAATAAACACCATGTGTTTTTTGTTTGTTTCTGTTTTAGTGATGCCCCAGCTCATGCCATGCTATTAGTTTGTTTTCAGAATGTGTTTTGTGCTAAGTTTTTCTATTTTAACCCACCTGTGTTAATGACCTTTTGCGAAGTCTTACCAAGCAAGCCTTGTTCTCATAGTCAAAGTTCCTGTTCTGCCCATCTCTGATGCTGACAGAAACGTTCTCTAACAATGAATTCCTTTAAGAGAAGCTTAACTAGCTAAAAAAAAAGTTGGTCTCTGTACCATTCTGGGTACACTTACTAATATAATGATTATCATCTTCTTCTTCTTTCGGCTTCTCCCATTAGGGGTCGCCACAGCAGATCATCTGTCTCCATACCCCCCTGTCCTCCCAATCTGCCTCTTTCAAACCAACTACCTATGGTCCAAACCATCTCAATCTCACCTCCCTCACCTTGTCTCACCCTCTAATAAACCCGTTTCTAATCCTGCCTATCCTTGTCACTCCCAACGAAAACCTCAACATCCCTCAGGGTGTCTTTTCTCTCAGACTCCATTTACACTTTTTATGTGGTCTGCTGTCATATATTATGGAAATGAATGAACATGACTCACAGCAACATGGATGTTCTTAATTAATTCACAGCTGATTCTCAGAGCTTCAACTTTGAGACTCTGTCGAATAGAATGCTTACTTCTTGTCATCACTCTTCATGAGGGACATGCTCTCACCTTGACCACCGACTGGACCTTTCCGCTAATACATTATTAGTCACATGTCACATAACCTCCACACAACACAAGACATTAAGTAACAGGCACTGCAGGCACAGTTGACAGTTGCTGAGAGCATATGCTTGCCCAGATAATGAGAAAGAAAATACACACACACACACACACACACACACACACACACACACACACACACACACACACACACTATAAACAAATATTTACCAAATACAAAAATATATCAGTGTTCTATTTTAATAAGCAAAGCATGATAGAAAAAATCTGGAAATCGAGCCTGGAATAAATGAATGGTCTTTTAACCAAATAGCTTTTGTTATAATATTTTTTTTTTTTTTTTTGGGTTTTGCCACAATAGATAACAAGTGACTGTACACCCAGCAAGCGTGATTGCGTAAAACAAAATTGTAAAAAGTGAAGCACTATGAGGTTAACCAGGTCGTTATGAATTCAGCCTTGATTTTCATAAAGTTGAAGTTAATCACTTTTGGCAAAGAACTTTTGAAAAGTCATCTAATTAGCTTGAACTTTCCCTACCTGAATTTCAGCAACTTGATGCAGTAGACTGTAATTCATAAGTAGAGCTGTCCAGCTAAAGTTGTCATAATTATCAGTGATCAGCCAAGAAAAACATTACAGTCATAACTCATTAAGATTATCCCTCAAGTGAGCTTTCATCTCAGAGGAAAAGATGGCAAGCTGACAGGGTTACACCGGGCAAAGCGAAATATGAGCAACGTATGAGGAAAAATGTAATTAAAGAAATAAATGCATGTCAATCAGTCAATGATAAAATGAAAACAATAATTAGAATCAGGTCATGACTTTTATCCCTATATTTACTCAAACTGTTCTATTCAATCCAATCTACTGATTCATCATTTCTCTGCTGCAAACATGTACTTTGAATAACACAAGTCATCATGTGAACACAGTAAACCATCATTATCATTATCCCTCAGAGGTTTTGTATAACTTAGCAAAAGAAGCTTTCTGCCCTGGTTATTATCTGGACAGCAGTATCACATTAGTAGCGAGCTACAGGCAATCTCCAAAGATCTGATATCATGTTGTATCAAAAAATGTGATTAAATTCTCATATCCACTTCCTCCATCATTAATACTCAACACATCTCGTACATAGGGATTGAGTTGCTGTGGGACCCAGCAAAAAAAAAAAAAATGGGTAATCAGATGTGTATCTTATAGAACAAAGTAAATACAGTGTGATTAGCTTGGGTGCTTGATTAGCCTCCTAAATAGCCTCTCTGGTTTACTCATTTGTTTATGTTCTGGGAAGCAAAACACAGTGTGTTCAAAAAAACATTGTGGATGGGTAGAATGGCGGAGGTAGCAATTGCAGGGGTGGGTGGTATTAGTCAAACTTTCTGTGGGAGCAGGTCAGTTTGGTCAAACTTTATGCAAGTGGGATTAGAAACGAGTGTCTGTGGGAGCATTTGGAATTAGTCAGTAGTGTCTTCAAAGTGGGATTTTTTTAAGAGTGTCTGTGGGTATTGGTCAGGAGAGGTCAAGATCATCTGTGTGAACAAGTGAGGTTAATCAGGAGTGTGAAGGAGCAGTGAGACTTGAGACTTGACTTGGGAGTATCAGGATTGGTTAGTAGTGTTTGCATGCGAGCAATGAGTGTCTATGGTATCTGGGGAATTTGAACCGGTCAAACTATCTGAAAGGAAAGAATGAAGTCAATACTGTCTCTGTTAGCAAAAGGATTGGTCAAACATTTTGTAGAAACTAGAAGGATTGGTTAAGAATGTATGCAGGAGCGATGCGAGCTGGTAGGGTTGAACAGTCTGTGGGAGGGGGTGTTTTTGGTCAAGAGTTTCTGCAAGAGCAATTAACTTGGTTAACAGTGTCTGTGGGGGCAATGGGACTGATTAAGAATGTATCATTTTTCATGATATCTTTAACAAATTTGAAATATAAACTCATGAGACATGTGGCTTTGAACCCGTTACATTATTGGATTTCTGCAGGACTGATTTTATGTATTTGTATATGTTCGTTGCAGTACACTTTTTTTTCAAGGCACTTCAACGTCTATAACTTTGTATCTTTTTAAACAACTCTGGATGATAGATACTAAAGGTCAAAGATGCATAAATTGCGTTTGTAGTACACTGTTCCCATTGATCTGGATTGTAACATCTATTTGATAATGTAACTCTTGTACAGATTCATTTGTTGACTTATTTCTTATCTTCTCTACTTCCTAAATCAATCTCTTCTTTTTTGCTTTTGTTTTTTTAAATAGAAAGAAGCAGGATGTATACAAAGACACATTGACCTCTGGCACAGACTTCAGACCTTACAGAATACATTATTGGAGAACAACATATGCTTAATGTAAGCATATGGTGTGTAACGGCAGTCAATAATTGTCCTGTCCTTGCGTAAAATAATTGCATTTCGCAGAAGAGTCATTTTATGGTGAGTGATAATTAATGCCATTCTGCATTGCAATGAGTAATGTGCTGATCCTACTTACAGCACACAACGGGGCTATATTAAAAGCTTCGAGATCACCTTGCTGCGCCATGCGCTCACAGCTCATTTCTCTCTTGCACTTACCATTTCACTTTCTTTGGTACTCAATACACCAAAGAAGGTATTGCACTAAAAAGGGGTGGGCCTTTAGATAACCAGCTTTAAGGTACTCTGTGCTGTCCTGTTAGATACGCAATGAGAAAGTAATCAAAACCGCATACATGCTACATAAATACATTACATTAAGGAAAGCAAGGGACCTAAACTATTGTTCCTCAGGGTAATGTATTCATGTTGTATGTGGTGCTGCTTGGATTAATTCTTGCACGTAATTGTGAAGGTATAAGTCGTTTGAAACACTGCTAAAGTCTCCATCACAAAAACTAAAATTCAAGTGCATTTTTCAGCAAAATAATTAAAAACAATAATACAACCTCTACAATGCAGGGAATATAGCATTTTTATTCTTGAAACCCTTTTTTCCCTTCCAAGCCAACTTTAACTACATGTTACCTTGAAATATAATCAAGGAAATAATTCAAATCTTAAATTTTTCACATTCATGGACAAATCCTTGTAATGTCGGATGTGTAAAACATCCGTTTCTGTTCAGTCATTCATTCGGATTATGAAAAATATATAAATTTCGTTCCTTTCATTCATTCAACCCTGTTACCTGAACACACCTAAAGAAATGTTTGAAATATTCCAATTTTTGTTCCAGTAAAATGCTCAAAATGCTCAAAAAGAAACTGCATCACTGCCATGTCAGACAGATACAGTTGCAGGTTGGCTCTGGGTCAGAAACAGGCACAGGGTCAGGTGATCAGCAAACAACATTAATTGTGCAAAACATAATCAAAACGTAGAAAACCGATCAAAACTATTGTAGCAAAGAAAGAAAACGGAGGCTTGGTATCACCTGACTGCATAGCAAACAAAGGGCATTTCCAATATGTGAATGAATCAAAGTCCCTTTTTGTTAGTGGTGTGTGTGGCTGCACAATTGGGAGCAGGTGTTTCCAATCAGTAGCTCCATGGCTGAAAACATAAGTGTGTGTGTGTGTGTGTGTGTGTGTGTGTGTGTGTGTGTGTGTGTTTTTTCTAATATGTTGTCTTGTAGTACATGCTGGCTGTACATGTAGGTCACTTTGGCTTTTGGTAGTTGGAGTTGGATAGTGACCTGACAATCACCTTAAAAGTTGCGAGAAGTGGTTGTTGTTGTTTTTTCAATTATACTGTGTAAATTGTTTATTTTGTCTCAAGTTTTTCCTTGCCACAGTCACCCCAGGCTTGCTCATTGCCGCTAAATACACATAGTTCACTTATAAACATTTCTGCTCTATAATTCTTACATTGCGTAAAGCTGCTTTGAGACAATGTCCATTGTGAAATAAACTTGAAATAAAATAAATTATATATTTTTGAAAAAATAAAAAATACTTATAGTAGCGTTCCTGTTCCACATTTTGTATATTTGATATATCAATGTTTAAAAAAACAACCAGTCTAATTACTTTACATATTTACAGCATTCTGGAAGACACCCTTATTCAGAGCGACTTGCAATTATCTAGCTATTAACTGTTTAGTTGTGGGGTTAGTGCTAATATATGAACGTGTGACCTTTCAATCAGAAGTCCAACATTTCAACCACATGCTACCAGCTCGTATCCCCCATTTTACTACTCATTAAGAGCAAAATGCCTCCTTTTATCAAAACAACCTTAAAAAAACTATAATAAAAAAGTACAATTTATTGCAAGGGCTACAGTGAAATTATCGGAAAAATCGGAAAAGTCACATTGAAAATCTGGGATTTTTGTTTTGAATTAATATCATTTTTTCAATATTTGAAATAGCTTTCAGAATTACAAACAAAAGTAGGAAATGTGCATTTTCACCAGTCAACAGAAAGCAAGGCAAGGCAAAGAAAAGAAAAGAAAAAAAAAGAGGCTTGTCAAATGTATATGACAGCACAGTGAAATTCATTCTTCACATATCCCAAATGACTTCAGGTCAGAGCACAGAGTCAGCCATGATACAGCACCCCTGGAGCAAAAAGGAGTTAAGGGCTTGCTCAAGGACCCAACATTGGTGGCTTGATGCTACTGGGGCTTATGCCCCTGACCTACTGATAAGTGAACCAGAGCCTTAACCATTAAGCTACCATCACAACCACCCTCGAGACCCCCTTACGTCCCATATTAAAGACTAGGGAGTACATTTCCCGTAAGCCATTGCACCTCCATGTTCCATGTCGTATGACTGTCTGCACCTGATTTACAATGTCTGTAATTATCACTTGTCTAAAGACTCATCTCCTACCACATTCATTATCTCACTTTTGTCTTCCATGCTTGTGTTCATTGCCAATCGCGCTGCATGGTTGTTATGGGTATATGTCCTCGTCTAGTTATGTTGTGCGTTGTTTTGTTTTTATGTCTGCCTGTTTCATATTGTACACTGTAAATAAATCCACCTTTACACTCATAAATGTACATATTTGCATTTAAAAAGGTGCACGATGGTCATGCTAAACACTGTGTACGAAATGGTGTGATTTTCCTTGAGTCCTCTACCTTGTCGTAGAAGCATTTGATCAGACGACATGATGATAGATTGTGTTCTGATATGGATCAACAGTGTTTGCAGAGTCTGTCTGAACTCAAGTGCACACATTAGCAAAAATTCTGAAATTCAAGTAATACAGTCAACCCCCGATAATTCGCGGTTCGGAACTCGCGGCTCGGAAAATTTGCGGGTTCTCATTTGGAACCTAACTAACGGCAAGTTGCGGATTATCTTGAAATTCGCGGGAATCCGCAGCGGGACTGCATGTTCAGGAATGTTAGGAATAACATTTCAAACTGTGTTCACTAACAAATTTCATAATATTTTTGTATTAAGGTGACAATGTCTAGATATATTTACTACTGTACCACAGGGGCTCGCCTTAGAACGTAACCCCTGTGAGATCCAGTGGACCACTGTAATTTCAAAATTCTGTTTTTCCTCTAGTTCATGTTAATGAAATCATTTGTAATTAAAACCTTCAGTTGAATGCCAATCATAAGCATTTACACTAGCGGTCTCAGACCTCCGGACCTTGCTGTTATCACTTGCAAAAAGCTAAAGATAATAAAGATGAAATTCTTAGCAAAAATTGTCAGAACATTTATCTCATATGGAGAGCACAAACAAACGTCAACTAATTTAGTGTCTTTAGAAACATCAGTTCGCTCCAAAATGAAAAGCTTTTATGGGACTTTTGGATTAATAGGCAAATGGAATTTTAATAACCGTTGCAAGAACATTTCCTGTAAATAAGTCATAAATAAAAGTGGCTATAAATAGTTATAAATATAAATAAGCTAAAAAAATATACAACTTTCCACCAGTTACTGATAAAAAGAAAAATTGAAAGAATCAAAAAAAGGTCATTATAACAGATGTCTTAAGATGACACTGTGCTGGAATCGTATTTAAAAAATCAAGAAATAAAAGCATGCTTCTCAGGGAAAATTGTGCCAGTCAAGTTCATTATATGCAATCATGTCTTCTCATTTGAGTTACTAAAACTGCACAGATTGAATCTGTGTAATCGAGGGCAATTTACAAAAACACCATGTTAAATAAGCTAAGACGTCTCTAAACACACTGTTCGGCATTGACTAAAAGGCAGAAGTGAGATTTACGCAGCCTTCTCCTTTCACCAGACATAAGTATCTTTTTTTTTAATGACATGAATTACTTGAACTGCTCAAAATCATACATAACTACAAGCTACTATTGAACAAACTTATCATTTCATTGGATTTTTTTATATTAATAACATTACAAATAAAATGCCAAGAGCCTGATAATTTGTCAGCTCTTTCCATCTGACATTGATTTATGGAACCATGTACTTGTGTGTGTTTTGACTTGTCTGATGAATCAGAGAAAATTACATTCTGTAGCACAAGTGTAATAATGCTAAATATATACAGTTAGATAAATAGCAGAGTTTCTTTATGAGCAAAATATTATGAACAGCAGGTACATGGCCTTTTATGCTTTTTCTTTACCTTGAATGGTAATAAGTATAAGTGAATACAAGGACCTTAAAAATAAATAAATAAATAAATAAATAAATAAATAAATAAATAAATAAATAAATAAATAAATAAATAAAAAAGTCTTGAGAGCTAAGCCATGCCAATTCTAGCATACTAGCAAATATAATACTCTTTTTCCTATTTTTATTGTCAATTCTATTTTATTGCAATTCTTTTTCATTAGATTTAATTGTAAATTGTATTTGATGCCTCTATTCTGTTTTTCTCAATTATGTCAATTTTATTCCATTTTAGGTCATAGGACTAGTCTTCACTGTACCGCTGTACTGTATGTGGTTATGGATGTGGCAAAATCCAATTTTTATTCCATTAGGAAAAACAAATTGCATTGTTGATAAAAGCTGAATGGACACTGGGGACAACTGATTAAAATATATTGATTTATTTATCTTTCTGCATCTCTGATAAATAAAAAAAAAAAATGACAGCACTATAAAGATGGAGTTACAGTAAGTGTGTTACTTACTTGCGTTCCACATGTTTCTCAGGGAAAGGGGGAAGTTGGTAAATTGCCGCAATTGCTGTAATTCTGCTAAAACAAATCCAGCTCACTGGGGGAGTCAGTCAGGCGATGACAATTTGCAGCTACACAAAATGTCAGAAGCAGTGGTGCATTCTTAGTGCAATGTTTAAACCGGAAATTTAAGAAATAAATGACAAAATGTATTCTATTATAATATAGACAGACAGATAGATAGATAGATAGATAGATAGATAGATAGATAGATAGATAGATAGATAGATAGATAGATAGATAGATAGATAGATAGATAGATAGATTGATTGATTGATTGATTAGATTAAAGTTTTTACATACATTTTACATAAACAATTATATCACTGAAAACTACTTATTTTAGCATCTTGCAGACTTCAAATCCAGAAGTCAGCAAAAGCAGCAGAGGCATCACAGCTAGCTCCCTAAAGTACAACTGTAGCATGGTATTCTGCTCAAATGTTTTCCAAACGTTCAGAGAGCTCAACCTTAAAAAAGAGATGAATTACAGCAATTAGGAGATAGAAATGTGCCAAATTTATAAGCATCACTTCTGACCCGAGCATCTACAGTATATGTGATATAGATACTGTATATCCAGATATTTTTGCCAGAAAAAAAAAAAAATTAAAATTACATCGCGCATTGAGCCACACAAAAATTGTCTTTCTGTTACAGAGTGATTTGATACAGAGTCAAAAGAATTAAAGTAATTTCTATGAAACACATTCTGGCTTAATAAGTCAGTAGATACTCATTAGTAAGTGAAGCAGACGTGTCACAGGAATGGATAGCCGGCTTAATGCCAATGTAATAAGAAGAAGACTACTGGTGGTCAAAGTGCAACTTCTAATTTAAGCCTGGACTGTAACAAGTGTCAGACTAAGAGCCCTAGTGTCACATCAACCTGGTGGGGGCTCGGTGGAGGATTCAATAAAGGAAGAAGGCATCTGGTAGACTAATACATGAGTCATGTATATAAGCGCTGGTGTTTATGGCTTTTTGTTACAAATCTGGCAGGTAGGTCTTAAAGAACAAGGTTGTCGACTGCAGCTATAGAAGACTAGATTTTCTAAGATAATTTAAAAACAGAATTAATTAACGAAAATTAACATATTAACAAATGGCATCAATATACTGCGCATAAAAGACAAGGCACAAATACTTCTTCTTTCGGCTTCTCCCATTAGGGGTCGGCACAGTGGATCATCCGTCTCCATACTACTCTGTCCTCTACATCTGCCTCCCTGCATGTCTTCCTTCACCACATCCATAGGCCTCTTGCTTGGTCTTCCTCTTTTCCTCCTACCTGGTGGCTCCATCCTCAGCATTCTTCTACCGATGTACTCTATGTCCCTCTTCTGCACATGTCCAAACCATCTCAACTAATCTCAACTGTCTTTAAACCATACAACATCGCAGGTCTCACCACAGTTCTATAAACTTTCCCTTTCACTCTTACAGATACTCTTCTATCACAAATCACTCCTGCTATCACTCTTCTCCACCCACTCCACCCTGCCTGCACTCTTTTCTTCACTTCTCTAACACACTCTCCATTACTTTGCACTGTTGACCTCAGGTACCTGAACTCCTCCACCTTCTCCACCTCTTCTCCCTGCAACCGCACCCCTCCACTGCCCTCCCTCTCATTCACACACATGTACTCTGTCTTACTCCTACTGACTTTCATTCCTCTTCTCTCCAGCACGTACCTCCACCTCTCCAGGCTCTTCTCAACCTGCTCCCTACTCTTACCACAAATCACAATATCATCCGGAAACATCATAGTTCACAGAGACTCCTGTCTGACCTCGTCCATCAACCTGTCCATCACCATTGCAAACAGGAAAGGGCTCAGAGCCAATCCTTGATGCAGTCCAACCTCCACCTTAAACCAGTCTGTCGTTCCTACTGCACACTTCACTGCTGTCACACTGTCCTTATACATGTCCTGCACCACCCTCACATACTTCTCTCACACACCGGACTTCCTCATACAGTAACAAGGAACAAATACTGATTAAATATTATACAATATTGAAATGTATAAGTAGCCTAGATATAAATAGTAAACCTGCATATTATTATGTATCATAAATACATAAATGTAAAAATATCATAAATAGTCAAACAGTCAAACCTACTTAATATTTTTTTATTGAGTTGGCAATAAACCAAAAATAAGATCATGAACCTATGTTTTGACATTATTACTCATTTGGAACAGATAATGTTCTTTATTTATTCATGCCTAATATGACCTTGGAATGGGTTTAATCATATTTTTGTTTTATTTTTTTTAAAGAAAATACCAAATAAAGTTGACTATACTCAGTTTCCATAAGTCTAGCGTGCCAATTTTTTTCTTTCACTCCTTTCTAAGCGTGTTTTGTCACGATTCATTTCCTCTCTTTGCCCATGTATTGTCACAGGTTTCCCCCCTCATATTTCCTGATTATTCTTACCTGCTTTCATTTGCCCCTTAATTAGTTTGCACATTTAAAACCTTGTGTTTCTTTGTTCAGTGCAAAATATTGTACGGTGTTTACCCTCCTGTCTATTTCAATCCTTTTCTTCTCTATCATTATTCTCTGTTATCAATCTGTTTTACATTGTTCTTTTCCCTGGCTGTTTGTACATCATCTAGCCTTCAAATGTTTACCCTTTTACCTATTTTTTTATTCGCTTTTTGGAATTTTGTGATCTTTTACTTAACTGCGGAAAGTACATTATATTGTGTTACAGTGTTTTTACTCTTATCTATCTATCTATCTATCTATCTATCTATCTATCTATCTATCTATCTATCTATCTATCTATCTATCTATCTATCTATCTATCTATCTATCTATCTATCTATCTATATCTATATCTATATCTATATATATATATCAAAGTCTTCTCTGCTGGCCTAAACACTATCAGAAGCACTGACCTACATTTACAACCTAAATTCTAATATTTGTTCCATAAAATTATATTAATTTATTCTCAGCAGTTTATACAGCAGTTTTCGTAGTGTTTCTCTTGGCTGCAATGCTTCCAGTACATGTATGTGGATGTAAGATTGTTTGTCCAATCAGATTTCAGCCTCTATGTGCTGCCATGTCAATCTAATCCGCCCAGGGCCTTCAAAGTCTGTACTGCTGGCCTTTTACCTTAGTCTCTATAATAAATAAATCAGTTTCTTTAACCAATCAGATCTTAAATTCGCCTCACAGAATCGCGTCAGCATTTTTCCGTCCTCTGATTGGTTGGTCAGAGGGAAAATGTTACCACCAAGTCCGAATGGCAAAACACCTGTAGCTCTGCACACATTAATACATCCGAGTTAGACTTTTTTATGCCTACGGAGAAACAGAAATTAATTTGGTCACATACATACGTAAATATAAATTTTCAAGAAAAGCTAGACATCGTGAGGAGGTCGGCCAACCCTGAAGCTAGCTAGCATGTCTCAGCCCGGAAAATAGTTTGTTCACCATTTCCAGACCAGTGGATACGAGCCGTACCACTGGATTACAGCCTCTGAGGAGCAGTGCAAATTATGAGTCTGCATCTCTGGTGAGTAGGTTTTATTTTATTGAAATTCTTATGATTTTGTCATGTTATTAGACAAATATGGATTCTGAACTGCTCCGGATAATGTAGGTGACACAGCTGCGATTGTAGTGTAGAGGTTTGTAGTCTTAACTGGGTTTCTTGCTTTAGTAAAATGGTATTCACCCTCCACATGTGAAATATATATTCAGTGAGGAACATAAGTATTTAAACACCCTGCTATTTTGCAAGTTCTCCCACTTAGAAATCATGGAGGGGTCTGAAATTGTCATCGTAGGTGCATGTCCACTGTAAGAGACATAATCTAAAAAAAAAAAATCCAGAAATCACAATATATGATTTTTAAACTATTTATTTGTATGATACAGCTGCAAATAAGTATTTGAACACCTGTCTTTCAGCTAGAATTCTGACCCTCAAAGACCTGTTAGTCTGCCTTTAAAATGTCCACCTACACTACATTTATTATCCTAAATTAGATGCACCTGTTTGAGGTCGTTAGCTGCATAAAGACACCTGTCCACCCCATACCATCAGTAAGAATCCAACTACTAACATGGCCAAGGCCAAAGAGCTGTCCAAAGACACTAGAGACAAAATTGTACACCTCCACAAGGCTGGAAAGGGCTACGGAGAAATTGCCAAGCAGCTTGGTGAAAAAAGGTCCACTGTTGGAGCAATCATTAGAAAATGGAAGAAGCTAAACATGACTGTCAATCTCCCTCGGACTGGGGCTCCATGCAAGATCCCACCTCGTGGGGTCTCAATGATCCTAAGGAAGGTGAGAAATCAGTCCAGGACTACACGGGAGGAGCTGGTCAATGACCTGAAAAGAGCTGGGACCACCGTTTCCAAGGTTACTGTTGGTAATACACTAAGACGTCATGCTTTGAAATCATGCATGGCACGGAAGGTTCCCCTGCTTAAACCAGCACATGTCCAGGCACGTCTTAAGTTTGCCAATGACCATTTGGATGATCCAGAGGAGTCATGGGAGAAAGTCATGTGGTCAGATGAGACCAAAATAGAACTTTTGGGTCATAATTCCACTAAACGTGTTTGAAGGAAGAAGAATGATGAGTACCATCCCAAGAACACCATCCCTACTGTGAAGCATGGGGTGGAAGCATCATGCTTTGGGGGTGTTTTTCTGCACATGGGACAGGGCGACTGCACTGTATTAAGGAGAGAATGTATTGCGGATGTATTGGGAGGATGAGGCCATGTATTGCGAGATTTTGGGGAACAACCTCCTTCCCTCAGTTAGAGCATTGAAGATGGGTCAAGGCTGGGTCTTCCAACATGACAATGACTCGAAGCACACAGCCAGGATAACCAAGGAGTGGCTCTGTAAGAAGCATATCAAGGTTCTGGCATGGCCTAGCCAGTCTCCAGACCTAAACCCAATAGAGAATCTTTGGAGGGAGCTCAAACTCCGTGTTTCTCAGCGACAGGCCAGAAACCTGACTGATCTGGAGAATATCTGTGTGGAGGAGTGGGCCAAAATCCCTCCTGCACTGTGTGCAAACCTGGTGAAAAACTACAGGAAATGTTTGACCTCTGTAATTGCAAACAAAGGCTACTGTACCAAATATTAACATTGACTTTCTCAGGTGTTCAAATACTAATTTGCAGCTGTATCATACAAATAAATAGTTAAAAAATCATACATTGTGATTTCTGGATTTTTTTTTTTTAGATTATGTCTCTCACAGTGGACATGTACCTACGATGACAATTTCAGACCCCTCCATGATTTCTAAGTGGGAGAACTTGCAAAATAGCAGGGTGTTCAAATACTTATTTTCCTCACTGTATATATATATATATATATATATATATATATATATATATATATATATATATATATATATATATATATATATATGGAGAGAGAGAGAGAGAGAGAGAGAGAGATATTATTATTAATTATTATTTTTTCAAGATTAAATAAAGAAGCTTTGGGGGCCTGTGAAGGTCATGTTTTTCCAGTAGAACATACAGCACAAAGGAACTAATTTAAAGTGAAATTAAATGCATAACACCAGATGTGTTCACACAAATTCATCATGAGTGGGAGAGACAAGTCTCGATGTGTTTGCAAGGAAATGTCAATCATGTAGAGAATGTCACATTTCACTAAAAGTGTTCATTTTCCCTATTGAGACCATGAGGTTATTTATTTACAGATGAGGTATTATCCAGTACAGACTATATCAACAGCAGCCAATCACGTGCTTCTGCGAGCTCATCTGTGTGAGGTATAAAGGTGGAGAAATAAAGCCTTTCTGTGAGTATGTTATAGCATGGGTAGCAGTGCAAAAAAATACACGTAGACCTCTTTAAACGTCTCTGTCTTAGCATTCCTTTGCCTTCTATGGATTTGGATCTCTCTCTATAGAAGTAAAAGTTTTGCTCTGTATTCCAAAAGTTACTTAGTGTTAGCTTGGAGGAACTGATGTAAATAATTTATACTGGAGGGGTTTTATGCTGAAGGGATTAGAGACCCCTTATTATAGCTTATTTCATTTTTATGAAGACATTTCTTCTGTGCAAATCAATTAACGCCGAATGCGGTCGTGATATTATTAGCTGAACAATCTCATAATTGCTGCCTTATCATTTTTCTAAATTTCCCCACATTTTTTTTTTCATTATTACGTCTTCTTGCGCAGCTTCACAGCCGAATGTCTGAGAGCAAGTAGCGAGGATTATCAGAAGTAGATTTGGCTTGGTAAACATATTGATCTCTGAAGTCTCCCTCCCACTGGGTTTTTATGTGAGGGCCTGGACTAGAAATATATGGCACCTTATGTCAAATAATGAAAGAAAAATACATGGATAATGAACTGCATGTTTTAGTGCCTTAGTGTATCATTAATAAAAGCATTAAGCATCAGGAGCTAATTGATGGCTCCAGACTTATTACTCCATTGTGGCACTCCCGAGGATGAGCTAGATACTTTCAAGCCAGGACACTTGTTGAATCATATACCCCTCCACAAAAAAAACAAAAAACAAATAAAACACTGGAAACATTGCTAATAGGTGATTGTAGATGCCATAAAATGCTGCATTTTGCATTATTTAACAAAACTGATTTTTTTTTTTTTTTTTGTGGTATGCCAGACAAAGATATGGATTTGACAAATTAGACTAATTTCAGGTCTAAGTAACTGATAATTGTGCATGTAAATTAATGGAGTTCTTGCACTCAGCACTCATTCAATATAATAAGAAAGCAACCTGAAAAAAAGAAAGAAAGTTTTCTATAGCATTTTTAAATCATGCTATATTTATAGAAAATTTTTCTAGAAATTATTTATTAAACAGTCCTTTTCATACTGCGTACAGTTTGAAGCCTTTTTCCCAGCTTTAAAAAAGCGGCTTTAAGATCAAGTATACAAACATTGCTGATGAACATCACTGCAGTTCATCTTCAGGAGCTCTTGCAACCATTGACTGTAACATTTCACAATTACAAGGGACAAAAAAAAAAAAAGCATGAGTGCTATTAAGGAAAATACTGAAGAGGTGTCACACCAAACCCAACTGCAATGATGAACATTTCCTGGCTATTCAGATTTGACAAAGGCTTGTCACACGATTGTCTCACTCTCGCAATAACCTGAACACTTGTTTCAAATCACTGGTTCAATATACACACCCCATGTATTTCTCCCAGCTCATCATCATTGACATGATCAAGCCTCTATCTTTGTGCACTACACCATTAAATGTTTTTGGTCTATTGGGTTTTGCGTAGTCTCGTTAATTTGGTAGTGATGGTGAGACCATGTCTCATGACGCCATGTCAAGTGATTGCCAAATAAATTAGTGTTGCAGTTCATTTCTCCGGGTTCTAAATGCTCACCATACACCTCTAGTGGTGAAAAATATATATTATATAAACTCATTTAGCCAATCATTACATTTGAAAAGTCTTCAACTGCTCAGCTTAGGTGGGTCTCCGCCCATGATAGTCTCAGATTCGTGTTTTTGGAAACAGATATGGCCTTCTTGTTACTGTAGCTCATCCTTCTCAATATTCATTCTGAAATGCTATTCTGCTTATCACAGTTCAGGGAAGTGGTCAACTCACTGATTAAGATGTATTGGACTACTGATCGGAAAATTGTTCATTCAAATCACAGCATCACCAAGCTGCCACTGCTGGGACCTTGGGCAAGGCCCTTAACCCCTCAACCCCTCAAGTTGTATAAATGATATCATTCTAACAAATAAAAATGTCTGCCAAATGCATTACGGTTCTGTACTGTACAGTTATCAAGAGTTATTACTTGAGTTGCAACAGTTCATCCACCCTGGCAGCTCATTCAGTCTGCCCATGTTCCTCTGCTCTATTAAAAAGCATATCCACCAACACAACTGTCATCACTTACTAAATGTTTTTCCCACCATTCTGTGTAAACACTGGAGATTCTTACATTTCCTGAAAATATCATCTAAAATACATAATGCTGATGCGGAAACTTGACCTGTATCTGCATTATTTATTTATTTATTTTATTTTTTGCATTGTTCTGCTGTAACATGATTCGCTGATTCGATAACTACGTGGTGTTACCGAAAAGTTTTGAGACAAGCTTTGTTTACAAGAAAGTACTTTACACATTATCACCTTCAAAATAGTCCCTTTGCACAGCTCCTAGCGTTTCTGCCACTTCTGGAATGTGTCCTTGAAGTTTTCTTTTGAAGCCTATCAAGCAGCTTCTGCGATTTGTGCAGGATCTCCACAATGGTGTCAAAACGGCGACCTTTGAGCTGGATCTTTATCTTCGGGAAGGAAGAAGGTGAAGTCCGCAGGATCCAAATCTGGCGAGTAGGGTGGGGGTAAAAATGAGGCCATGTTGTTTTCCGTCGAGAAACTCACATGTGAGGAGAGCTCGATGACAGAGAGCACACATAGTCAGAACAGCACCAGTTGCACAGCTCCCGATGTACACAAGAAGATGTCTTTTGGCATACTGACTTATGAAGGTCAGTGCTCCCTGTGACTGTGTGCAGCCTTGTGCTGCAATTTGTTTTTTTTACATGTTCATGTGAAATTAAACTTCACCAGATACTGTAACTCTAAATAATATATTCAAGCAAAGATGCCTTACTTGATGTGTATAGAGCTTATAATGCTATTATCTGCACCTAGATTGCAATGTTACACTTATAGTATAGAAATACTATAAAAGATTATTGGTTATATTTCTTTGAAAGGCAGTAAATAATAGTCTTTAAAATGGAATAATATGTTTGTACATGCTTACAGCACTGAATGCTGTAAAAACTAACGAAACAAAAAAGCACCCTTTCCAGGCTTCAAAGCTCTGGATTTGGGTTGGCAGCATGGATTTGATGTCCACTTGAAACCCTTGCATGGATTTGATTTTAACTTTGGCTCTGCCTCTTACATTCGTCTACTTTGTTAATAAACCTGCGTTTGCACCCGAACCCTTAGTCCGTTCATGAAAGCAGACAAACAATGTTACAGGCCTCATTTAGCAAGACCGCAGTTCTCCTGATTATACATTTGCATCACCATAGCAACCAGTTACATACCCATGAATGTTCCATCATTCATATTTCAAATATCTTTTTTCCTGGCTGTCCGTCTATGCAATCCAACTTCTCAAATATCCAATACTTTAAAAAAAAACTCCTTGAGCACCTTATTAAAATGAAATGTAAGGCATATTATATGTTGAGTCTAGCTGTGTAAAAAGAATGATACATTAGAATATCTGTAGTACTGAAACATGTCTGCTGATTACTTATCTTTGCAAAACCAGAGTGAATAGCATAAGAGAGCGAACATTTTACCAGTGGCAAGCTGTCAGGGCCTGCCAGGCCGTCTCTGCTGGCCAAAACTCTATCAAATTCACTGACACGTTTTAATCTTCCTTTGTCCATGAATATGTATTACATTTCTCTATTCCGTTCTTCATTCTCTTTATTTTTTTTTTTATGTTTTTCTCAGGCGTGGTGTCGCTGATGCACCACCAAATGGACGTTTTGGTTAGAGTTTTTCTATCCCATCAGATTTCAGCCGTCGCCTCACGTATTGCCATAAGGCCAGCACAGTCAGCAATGCGGGGTAAACTACTTGTGGTTTAAAGCTGTTGCTTTAAGCAATCAAACTGAGATTTGGCCACTCTAAGGCCCTTTATCAGCACCCAAAAACATCAGCATTTTCACGTCCTTTGGTTGGATGGTTCGAGAATGTACTATTCAGACTCGCAACCCGCATCTGCTGCAAAGTACACCTTCTTAAATATATTCCTGTCTATTCAAGAGCTGCTTTTCCATTCCACAATGGCTAAACGCGGAGAATAAATTGATCTGTTCACAGATACACTTACAAGGTCATTTACAAGACAGACTTTTCAAGAAAAACGGACACGGCGAGGAAAGGTCGGCTTCAACAGTTGTTGAGCTTTTATTTAAAAGCACTTCTACTTTAGCATTTTCTTTCCTGTACAATTTTTCTAATCGCAAATCCAGAGGAAAACCGCGTGAAATGCACAGAAAATTTATGGAAAACCGGGGTCATTTTATAAGGTTAATATTGATGTTTCTGCTAGAGATGATATATGCAGTGGTGCAGGTGTAGCTGCAGTAAAAGGGGACTTGTTAATTTGTATTCATTTGGGTTTCTTGCTTTAGTAATCGCATTCATCCTCGCTGTATGAGATTCCTGTCTGTGATGCAGCACTCTGTTATACTGCGTTTATCTATAATATTGATGGTTTCCATAGCCATGGAATCATAATACTGGTATTAAGAGGTGGATTGATTCAGGTAGGACAGCACTGAAGGCCAGGGTGTGAAATGCATGGCCAGTCACTGCATTTTACACAGTTTCAATAAAATTTCTCTAAAGTCGCCAATGGGCAACCATAACTGGATATTCTTATATAAATTACATAAAACTGTATGAGTGGATAAGCATATGTTTAAACTTCAGACCAGAATTTTAAGTATACACTTCTAATGCTGAAATACTTTGACGGATCCGAGCATAGACTGTGTTCCAAAACTTGATGACTCCTGCAATAAACTAAGCATATGGATGTTGTCATTTGCATTTCTCTTTTCTGTTATAAAATAGTAATCTGATCAGTTCTCTCTCTATGGCTGATGGTGTCAAGGAAACATTTCTTCCTATTGTTTTTGTAAAACAATGACTTTCTCCATAAGCCTCGCACAAACAGGCATAATTGGCTTATGTATTGCAACCGAATACTACAACACAGCTCGGGGCGAAAGAGTCAAGGCCGCATCTGCAGAACTAGCCAAAGCACATTTGGCTCTGAGAGAAACAGCGTGTACAGCTTACAGCCAAGTAATAGCGGATAGTATTCAAATGCGATTGGCGTTTATGGAGCTTTAAGCGAGCACAGGACATCCCAGCTAGATTATTAATGGCCTAGACCGGGGAAGAAGTAGAGGTAAAGGTGTAGAGGTGCTAAAGTTTGGCTGACAACTCTGCAGTGTAAAAGATAAACTGTTCCAACCAGCCGTGTTATCGACTCTCTTTTATTCAGTGAAGGAGAGAGAGAGAGCTGTGTTCATAAGAGCTCTATTCCCTGGGTGCCAACTCCAGGCCCACTCATGCAACAACTGTGGCTATTTGAGTTTCACAGTCTGTGTCTTGCGCACCAATCAACAGCGCAGTCAATTTTGAGCAAGAGCTGTATTTTATTCTGGTCTCATCTGACAAATGACATGTTTTGTTCTGCTTAGAACTATTGATGTATCTGTCATAAACCTGGCCTGCTTCAGCTCAGCTCTGGTTCCTTCCACTGGATAAATTTGTGATGTTAAGCTAATATGTAATATAATACACACACAAGGGGGGGGGGGGATAATAATAAGTCTGGATGATAGAATGTGTCCAAATTACCACACAATGTGGATTATTTTAATAGCGTATCCTTAATTGTATAATGTATAACTGATTTTTGCCAACATTTTTGCATTTTAATGTAGCAAACGTTTTATTTTATGAAACCATAAAAAGTCTAACTAGGTTCTGTTATCGCTTACAAAAAGTTCTTCCAGTTTACCAGTTTGTATTCTTTAATGGCTCAATTCTTTAAGCTTGTCATGCTACAAATGGTAACAATACAATAAATATAATCAAACTGTTATAAAATATAGCAAATTCATTTGAAACATGGCTTCACTGAATTTTTAATAGAACGTATAGTAATAAGTTATCAAACATAACTCGCAAGGGTGTGCATAGGAGATGACACACAGCATACACACATATATCATTGTACAGGAGTTGCCTGTTTGGAATACTTTATCTCATCCGCTGCAGAGATGTGACCCAAACGCAACCATGCCCTCTCTTTACCACGGATAATCTGTCCAGGATGTCTTGCATTTAGCTCCAAAACTGCCAGTCCTTTCTAAATACTATCTGAGGTAACATAGCTGGGAGCTGCTAGCAAATGTTCATCAATGTATCAAGTTAGACACTTGGCTTGAAGGCAGAACTAACCACAACACTGTACTATGTAAAGCCACAAGGTTTTAGCTTGAACCACTAATATTGTCTAAGCAACCGTTATTTATATAATACTAAGGTTAGCTTTATTGTTTCATCTTGGTTGTCTATGCATTCTGATAAACCTCAAATACATGTCCGAAACACTTTGATACAGTAAGGATAATTTGACAATATCATCACTAGCTATGCTAACTACAGCAGTGTGTTTACTAGCAAGTACGTAGTACAGATGTACAGTAAAGGCTGTGGTAGTTACCTTAAAAGTTGTTCTTGTAGTTTTATATGCTAATGTAAATTTAGCTTACCGAATAAGACTTTACTTCAATGTAATGTTAGCACATCAAAGAGTGAACAAAGAAATGATCATTTAAGCCAAATAGAATGAATGCCCATAGCATTGTCAATGCTAGCTTCATGACAATTAGGGACACTGGCCCTAATTGTCTGACAATTATTGACTAATATAGCCTGACAATTTCTGCTGCAAAATATTATCAGGACCAGTTCAGAGATGAGTCTTTTATGCAGTGTGACAATTATAACTGTCTAAGTAACGTTGGGCATACATTAGTAAAGCATCTGACAATTTACTCTGAACTACTGTAGTACCAACATAAGGCATCTTAGATACACACACTTATTTACACCTAGGGGATTACCCACCTACACATTAGTATTACAGAGATGGGAGGAAGCTCATAGGTCAGCCCCAGACTGAATCCCAGACACTAGACCATGCCATGCACCATTTATCATATGCTGGTTCATCATTAATTGCTGACATTCCCTGTTTATATGCATTGCTGAGCAAAACAGTATATGATTATAGCTATTCCTTCATTAACCCTGACAGATTGTATGTTCAACCATAAATGTTAGTACAGCCAAAATACACAGAATTTGCATGTACGGAATCCAAACGCTTCTGACTCCCATATGTTACAATGTCCGGCATACTGCTGCTCTCAAACTGTTTATGTACCGTTTAAGCACATAGAGCCAACTCACTTATAAAGCATTCGAGTGCCGGCTTTAATTCATGCTGTCTGTTTGCTCTTTTTTTCTAGAAGCATTTGGTAGGAATGATGATTACATTTTAACCAGCTCCATGGCCTTGAAAATGACCCTACAGATTCCTCAGTTTGGATTATGGATCACTGTCTTCAGCAGGGCTTCCTGGTATCCTGGCAAATCCCTCAACCCAAAAACATCAAGGTCTGCCAGGAACCTTTGGATAATAATTAGTTACCTGCTTGACTCCATGGCGCTTGTCGTTGTGAGGTCCTGATCTTGCAGATTTGCTCTGTGCAATACCAGGTATAATTTGGGCATTTGTCTTCTATATACCAGATGTGCATATTAAGTGTTTGGTTAAGTACACATTCAGTCCTTGATGCTTTTCTATTGAGTGAGCAATGGGCAACTATAACTTTGGACATTCTTAAGTGCATACTTTTTTCTGCTGTCAGGGTCACCGCAGCAGAATATCCATCCGCTACACCAGCCTCTTTCGAACCAACCACCTGCATGCTTTTCATTCTTAATTGCAAACGTAATGCCCAAATCATCACCATGCAGGCCTGAAAACTATTCTCCTTTATGGTGAACAATGATCAAGCAAGGTTTTTATCTTCATTAACATTGTAGATTCTCCATAGGTCCCCTGGTGGTCTAGTGGTTAAGATGCAGCGCTCCCACCGCTGCGACCCGGGTTCGATTCCCGGTCAGGGAACCATCCCCAGCCACTCTTAGTGCCGGTCCCAAGCCCGAATAAATTGGGGAGGGTTGCGTTAGGAAGGGCATCCAGCGTAAAACATGTGCCAAATCAAACGTGCGGAGGATCCGCTGTGGCGACCCCTAACGGGAGAAGCCGAAAGAAAGTTTAACATTGTAGATTCTCCCCACAACCTTGCAGTCTTAATGTTGCAACTTACTTCTTCCAAGTTTCTGCCCTGCAACTAATTCACTCTATGGCTGCATGTCTTATTTACAGACTCTCAGACTCCATCAACCCATTTCTTCTCTCCCTTGGATTCCTGCAGCTGCCT
>NC_139579.1:27572236-27702236 GCF_946808225.1 Silurus aristotelis
CACGACCTGGTTGTACTTGCGGCTCGCTGAGCTCAAAACCAAGCTCAGCACCCCCTCCCCATGGACGTTGTCCGCCAACTTCGCGCCGAGCAAACTCGCAATTGTCTTCTGCAAAGGCGCGCAGCGCATCCGCAGGTTGGCGCGCACGGTGTAACACCCGGCGTGCGTCGAGCAGTTCCCGTTCAGCGGGCGTTTAATGAACGTGGCCATGTAGTGTCGCAGCAGGGACGGCACCGCGAAATCCACCGACAGCGTCTTCCTCTTGATCCTGGAGTTGAACGTCTGATTGGAGTCCCGTCTTCCTCCGCTCGCGTCAGGCACGCTGTCGAAGGGGACAGGAGGTGCGCTCGCGCCCTGCAACCCGGTCACGCATGCCGCAGAGTAGAGCAAAACGCACAGCATCCTCGGCATCATGCTGAAGGAGGATCGCATGTACCTCGGTCCGTTAGTTACTTCGAGTTGTTTTTTTCCCCTCCTCGTCTTCACTCCTTTGCCATTGGACCAGAAATGCTCGTGCACGCTCCGGATCGCTTCTCGTGCGCTTGCACCGCTTGCATCACGCGCGAGCCCTGCTTAAAAATCTCTCACCGCATCCTCCTCGTCAGAGAGAGAGAGAGGAAGAAAAAAGTCTCCTGTGCAAAACCTTAACTGGCCCCCAGTGTTTCAACTCCGACGTTGCTGCTCGGTATGCCGAAAGAGCTTCTTCCTCCCGAGCTCGCTCAAAAGCTCCCTTGTATGCTATGCGCACGCAACACCGTCGAGGAGAAACGCTCCTGCACGCGCAACGGCGTCGTCTTTTGCGTTTCGCGAAGCCGGTGCACGACCACCAGATGTCGTCCGCTCAGGTCCCAAACTGTGAGCGCAGAAAACCAACCCGATCGAACAACTAGTGTTCTTGTTTTTGTTTTTTTTCCCCCTGCCTTTATCTCTTTTCTTCTCTTTGCTTTTTTATTATAATTTTTTTTTCAGCATCAAATCAACAGATGCATTTGTTCCGACCGGGTTCTCCTGCTCGAGCGCTTTGAGTACCAACAATAGAACGTAGTATAAATCCTAATCCTAATCATGATGAAAGAACGCGGCTCACTCGGCACGTGCGCGCGTGCCACACCGCCTCGGCGCGCGCGACGGCTCTCGCGTCCGCGACGTGCGTTCTCCCTCGTCGTGACGTCACAAGCCGAATCAGGAGGACCGAACTTTACATCACCAGCTTTATTTCCCTTCGGAAACGATTCAGATGTTTCACTTCCTCAATTTACTTTTGGGTGGGAAACAAAAGTGTAAAAACCCCCCTCAATTTGTTGCTTCATTAAGAATCATTAAATGCGCCAAATAATTAATTTAGCAGGTGAACATGGTTTACTTCAGCACAATTCTTAAATGTTGGACCAAATAAATTGCATATTGTGAGTTTGCCATACAATTAAAAGGGATGTTTTTGGGTTCCAGGTGGACTATATTCAAAGCCCACCTTGTACACTCATTGATTGGTCTTGAATAACAGCTTCATCATGGTCAGTGTTGCTGTAGGAATAACGAGCGGCAGGTGAAAGGATTCTCTGCAAAACCAGTCAATCATGTCCATCATTTACAGGAACAAATCCAAAGCATGATGAAACTCTGGTGGAAACTCAAGAAGAACATTTACACAGAGGGAGAACCTGAGCTTCGGAATCGAACCATGGACCCTCGAGCCATGAGGTGGCCACTGTGCCGCTCTTGCTTTACAAAATATGCTCCGTCCATCAGTGTTTAGGGTTGAAGGACCACCACAGGACCACCACTGAGAAAATGTTATTAGGGTGATTGACCATTCTTAGCACAACACTCACATTGAAAAGTGCCATGAGAAGTATTTGTCCTGCTGATAAGAGTGTATCGGGTTCAGCAGCATTGCTGAGGATTCATTTTATTATTTTTTTTTAAATGAAACTGCAAAATACACAACCTGCAGAAGTTATTCGGCAAACACACACACACACACACACACACACACACACACACACACACACACACACACACACACACACACACACACGCGCGCGCGCGCACACATTGTGTATGAAGAAATGCGACCGACAAGGTAGATGTGTCAAACAAAGTGGCTAAGAAGAATGCTACTGTGCTTAATACACACACACACACACACACACACACACACACACACACACACACACACACACACACACAGCAGTCCATCCACATGATGTTAAAGAAAATACGATTCATCAGACCAGACTCCCTTTCGTCCAGTGTTCCATGATCCAGTTTCAATCCTCACATGCCCACTGTAGGTGCTTTCGGTGGTCTGCAGCATAGGCACTCAGCTCTATGCACTGTTTGTTATAACACCTTACTGTCAGAAGCAGCATGAACTCTTTTAGCAGATTGTCCTACAGGAGCTCGCCTGTGTATCAGACCAGCTGGGCTTCACTCCTAACGTGCATCAATGAGCAATGAGAGCACATAACCCTGTCACTAGTTGTCGTTCTTCAGAACACTTTTGCTTGGATCCTTGGATCACTGCATACTAGGAGCACCCCACATGACCTGGTGCCTTGGAGATGCTCTGAACCTGTCATCTAGTAGTCACAGTTTACTTTGAAAAAGTCCAAACTGACTATGACTATGGCAGATCAGTATACTTTTTACCACAAAAACAGTAAATATATGTGTGTGTGTGTGTGTGTGTGTGTGTGTGTGTGTGTGTGTGTGTGTGTGTGTGTGTGTGTGTGTGTGTGTGTGTGTGTGTGTGTTTGTCTGTGTAATCATGGGAAAAAAAAAAAAAAGGGAGAACAAGCACAGGCTAAAACATTCTTCAACAAGAAACACATGCACTGAAACTTTGCTCTATTTCTCCATCACTAACTTTATCCTTTACTTCATCCCCCTCTCTTTTTTCCAGTGTTTCATTGCCCTGAAAATGAAAACACTCAAGCATGGTTTCTCTGCAAACTTAATTTCATAAGTCATTATTTCCAAATGATCGATGAACATCTCGTCTTCCAGCACATGAGAACAGAAGGATTATCCTTCGGCTCATTTGAGCAACACTTCTGCACCTGTATCTCACAAGTATCTCTGAGAAACTTAGATCTAAGACTTTCTCAGTTGGTGAGATTCGTTTAGAGAACACGAGCCACGCTTATCAACCACAAACTCCCAACCACAGTGCCATGCAAGCTGAAAGAGCAATTATTTACCTCAATCTTGGCCACAAGATGGCAATCTAATATACCTGTTAGTCCGATCTGCAGCGTCTGATGTGATCATTAACCCTTCCAATGCGTGGGGACTTGTGGCCATAAAGGGACTAATTAGAGATTGTATTCTCCCTTTTTAATGCTTTCATAGAGACAGCCGGCTAATTCCAAAGTTAATGAATGAAGACAGGCCTATCATGGAGTAGGCTAGTTTACTGCTCAGATGAAAGCAGTAATGCTCAGCAGCACCCCATCTTTCATGATCAGATAGCACTGTCAGTGGAACGTAGCTTTAAAGGAATAATGATGCTCATTTGTTGTCGGTTCAACCCTAGATATTGAAAAGAAATACATTCCGAGGAGCCATGGCTGTGTGTTTGTGTGCAGAAAAAACAAAGTCAGCCTGGCAAGTCGATATCCTAGTTATGCCTGTCAACCTTTAATTAGCATTCATCACAGTATATAAAGACTACTACAAACACACTTTTTCACATGATCCTATCCCTTCAAAAGAGGATTATATATATATAGTATATCTATATAAATATATTCTCTTTGGAGAAAGCTGCTTGATATTCAGCTTTTGCTTTCCGACTGGTTTTAAGGACTTACAGAGGCTCTCCATAATCCTGCAGGACACTTTAAAAGTCTGCTTCAGGCATCTCCCACTCCCTCTCACCCTCGATCTTTCTCTCTCTAAATGTTCAGGTGTTTATGAACAGCCTCTATTACGTGGGGTGCGCACACACACACACACACACACACACGCACACTCACAGACACACACACACACACACACACACACACACACACACACACACACACACACACGTGCACTTGTTGCCATGCCTGCGGTTTTCCTGTAAAATTGGTCTACTCTTGTTGCATTCGGCTTCTCTTCTTTTAGTTGATTCTTCTAAGGAGATTACTTATATCATGCATCATGTACAGTATAATCCATATCCACGTTTCAAAGTATTTTAGTGTAAGCAATAACTGCATGATGTGTTATATGTGTATGATATACACGGTAGAAAGAAAGAGTTTTACTTTTCATTCATTTATTCTTTTATCACTGACTAATTCTTCCTGGTTGGTAATACATGAACACAATCACAACAATATCCACACTATCAAGCAATTTTGTAAAGCCAGTCTACATTATCAGCATGTTCTCAATGTGTTCTCAACGACACTGGAAGTATCAGAGACTCTCAAAAAAATTCACCCGAACTCAAGATTGAGGAGGAAATCTTAGAGCTGAGAGAAAGCAAACGATATATACAGCGCTTTAAGAGAGCAGGTTGAGAGTTTCTGGGTTGGTTTGTAGTTCAGTATAGTTTGCTCAGTATTAATAAATAAAAGGGTTCAAATTCCAACCCCATTATACTGCCAGTGGTTTTTCATGAGAACAGTCCTTTATCCTTAAAGTGCTCAATTGTATCAGGTCTCAGTAGAATAAACCACCAGGGATTTGACTGAAAATTGGTCTGGTTTTTTTTTTGTGTGTGTGTCCAATGGCTTACTACTAGGTTTTAGGCTCCTAGAGATGATTTCAACTCTTAGTATTTAGCTGTTTGGAAACAAAGACGGTTTTTCCATTACATTAGACAAAACAACTGAGATAAAACTAGATGCACTAGATGTTTTGTCTGTATCACACAGGGATTTAAAAGAAAACCAAAAAATGAATAAATTATAGTAATTATAACTAAGGCAAATCAATTTCCATCTCGATTCACAGCCACTGATACAATACAGTAAATATACATATGAAGCAGATACCGATACGATACGATACGATTCGCCCCATTATGATGCACTGATACCTTTGTAGTGCAAAAAAGAAAAAAGGAAGATGCATCCAGGAAGATGCAGCTCTACCTCTGCCATGTTAATCTTTACTCTATGTGACTCTCAGGACAAACCTCCGTCTCTGTGCTTTTTGAAACTGTTTAGGGAGGAGAAATTGATCTACATATAAAATATTGGTCACATATTACAGGTCACTTTCTAAATAATACAATTATTACTAGCTCATCTAATAGGAGGTTTATGGATGTGGTGAGGGAAGACATGCGGGTAGTTGGTGTGAAAGAGGCAGATGTAGAGGACAGGGTGGTATGGAGACGGATGATCCGCTGTGGCGACCCCTAATGGGAGCAGCCGAAAGAAGAAGAAGATTACTAGCTCATCTAATAATAATTATATATGAGTAAATCAGTTTTTACTCGAATATGTTAAAAATGGTGAATTATGCCAATGCACCAATGCAAAACTGTGACTCTTACCATCCCTAGTGCTAACAAATTGAATTGGTTTTGAAAAGTGTTATTGCTTATTTTCTCTTGTACAATAATCTGCTTAACATTTTATTTTTTTTGGATTCCAGTCGCACCCGATGCATTTCCATCAGCACGCTGTCTTGAGACCTTTCACCATGTTCATCACTGACTGCACTAGGATTTGCACAGATGTCATCTAAATGTGAATGAAAGAAAATGAATCTTTAGTGACATGTTGCTCCCCATGGTTTTTTTAAGCTTGAAGCGTTTTGTCAACCAGCTGGATGTAGTTCGGTGCGCTGGAGTCCTGAAGAAAATATTCAGTAACATCCATGCCTTCAATGCAGTTCACTATGGCTCCACTTCAGGTTCTTCAAACAGCCTGTCAGCTTTTATCTTAGAAAACATCTGTCCCACACGTTTCTTGATCATTGCTTTGAAAAAATAAAACATTCGTCAGCCAACGTTTCATATGTAGCAAAGGCAATAGGGTTTTGTGTTGTCCTGGGACTGTGTGCTTACAGCATGGGCTGTCCTCTTTTATATAAAAAGCTTTTTTTTTTTTTTTTTTTTTTATAAAAGCTATTATATTTACAAATAAAATAGTAGTACTTTTAGTATCCAAGTTGTATTCCCTAATGACATCCACATACTGTACCCAGTCATAAAAACATCTTTTTTTTTTTTACTTGGCAACATTGTATTTAATAATTAAAGACACAGAATAGGAATTTTTTTGGCACATAACAGGATTATTTTGGAGCTTACCTGACCAAAATCCATAAAAAATCTTGACAAATTTTAGGTAGCAAAATATTTGTTGCCCATCATTAATGATGCATGTCTATTTGGTACCATGAGAGACACCTGGTGAGCCATGCTAGAATCTTAGGTAATGTGGTTCAGAGCAGTGTGTGATGAGTGCCTGCAGCTATAGTTATATTACTTACAGTATAGTTCTCCTGTACAATTATACATACAATATACATATCACATAGTATATCTTTTTTACTCCTCATTACATCTGCACTATTTTTATCTATATGTACAGTATCTTTATATCTTTATATCCTTACTGTACATTGTGCCCAATATTTCACATTCTTGTATATACACACACACACACACACACACACACACACACACACACACACCGTATTTTCCAGACTATAAGCCACTACTTTTTTCCCACGCTTTAAACCCAGCGGCTTAAACAACGAAGCGGCTAATTTATGGATTTTTCCTGGATTTTTCCAGAAATCATGTAGGCACAGACAGGTTTCCAAAACTCGTGCTTTTTATTTTTTTTTGGCAACAGCGTTATGGGTTAGTAAAAGAAATTTAGAAATGAGCATCAGAAAATAATTAGGATATATTCCTCGGTCTTGCACACATGCAGTAATACCGGGAAAAATGCAGCGGCAGGCTCAAAATAAAGCTCTGCTCTTAAAGGAGCCACAACATATTTTACCCGTGTAACAGGCACTGTCGTTAAAGTCTGTGTAAAGTTCATTAGTTTCAGTGTAGACAGGTGCGGCTTATTTATGTTCAAAATAAAAATCTTTGTAAAATTCAGTGGGTGCGGCTTATATAAGGGTGGGCTTTATAGTCCGGAAATTACGGTATATATATATATATATATATATATATATATATATATATATATATATATATATATATATATATATATATATATAGTAGACTGTTTATTCAGCTTGCACATTTCTTAAATGCCATAATCTAAGAACCTTCCACTTGTCCACATTTCCTCTTAAATGCCATAACCTTAGAACATTTGTCTGTACTTCTTATTGATGTCCACACATCTGCACTGTTATAGCCTTTATATTTCTTTATATCTATCTATCTATCTATCTATCTATCTATCTATCTATCTATCTATCTATCTATCTATCTATCTATCTATCTATCTATCTATCTATCTATCTATCTATCTATCTATTATATTAAAGTTTTATTATTTTTTTGTCCTTTATTAAAAAGATGATGTGGGCAGCTATATGAAGAGTCAGGTAAGAGAACATGGGGAGATTGAAAGCATGCTGCACAGGTACATTGTTGAACAGCTAAATATAACTCAGTAATGCTGCCTAGGTACAGTAACCCTAACCTTCACCTCAATACTCAAAAAGAATTGAAGTACATGTCGAGTTTTTCAATCAGAAAAACCAATTGTTCAACATGTCTACACATAAGACATGCATTTCTATAAGGAAAAATTGCAGTGTCAAAAAAAGAAAAGACAAAAGGTACACATCTTGAACTTGAACATCTTCTAAGCAACACAATAGTAAGCATGACTGGTGCTACTCTCTGGATTGCCTTCCGTGTAAATACAGCATTACAAACATGAAAACACTTGATAATATGATTATAAATTATAAATTAAAACATAACCGTCTGTGTTTCAAAATCTAGTGATATAATGCATTGCTTAACCCTGATCATTTTTATTGTTCAGCAATTGAAAGGCATTCTCACACAACTGGCAGCCATTAAGTAAGAGTACCTGCTTTTAATTTCAATAACACTCAACTAAATTATAAATACACCAAAATAATACTTAAGTATAATTACAAAGCACAATTACTTAAGTATTTTTCAATCCCGCCCAGCTGTTAGCAGTTGTGTGTGCATTTAAAAGAAATAGGGATAAATCCTTCCAATGCTTTATTTTATGGCTTGCGTGCAGAGAGACGGTATTGAAATGAGCATAAATCTCCATAATAATTCACAACATTCTGTAAATCTGAAATTAGTCGCTTAAATGTAGCCGACTTTAAAATTCCTTTTTTTTAAATACTTTCCTTACAAAGAATAAAACGCTGTGTCCGTATCATTCAATATGTAATCATTAATTGCAAGAGGAATTAAACCCATGAATAGATTTTTTTTTCTCATTAGAGCAGAGGATAAATATGCTTAAAGCTATTGTAGACTAAAAACTCAGCCACTTAAAAATGTAAAAGGGAAACAAAACCTTAATCTATAATAAGTAAGGATAGGAATTAAAACTGGCGAATTGAAGCGTTCCTCCTTTTTTTTTTTTTTTTTTTTTTTTTTTTTTTTTTTTTTTTTGGTGTGTGTGTGGTTTGTGTGTGGTTTTGGAGGTTGTTCAAAAACAGCCACCAAGGGAATTTATCCACTCATTTCTGCAATTTATTTAATTCCCCTCCTTTAGCATGATCATTATATTAATGTTTAGTGAAGTCTGTTCTGCTGTTGATCCAAACAGCTCCTGTTTTTTTATTATAATTATTTCCTTTATATACAGTACAAAGTATAAAAATTGGTTAGGCATAATAAAAATCTGGACAAGCATATGTCCCTGAGGTTCCATGACTCTAAAAATGCTTTTGTAACACTCGATTTGAATTGAACATCCCATGGTCTCTGAATTGAAAGAGCGGTTCTTCAGCTGCGTCCAGCACTAATTTCATCACCAGCGCGTCTCCTGGCCTTATTCGTTTCGGAAGAGTGGAAGTGGTTCGGACTTTGGTGGGTGGGTGGCGAGGCTGATAAATTGCTGTGAGATTGTTCTTACAAAAGCCTTTTTGCTTGCTGTGATGTGCTCCACAGCCCATAAATCAGCGCATTGGTGCTCCACTTTCATTCAAATTCAGACTCTTCTCTTCAAGTCTCCAGTCACCAATTTGATGTGTCGTACCCCGTCTGAGGAAAGAGACAGCCGTAAATCACTACAAAGCACAAAGTCGTCCCAGGGTGCCTTCTATTTTATTTATTTTTTTTAACTTTCAACATACAGTACAGCCAAAGTGATTAAAGATTTGCGGCTGTAAGACACCTACAGTAGTACATATATTTTCTATCAGCTATGTGACATTTGTCTTCTTTCCTATTCCCAATGCGAATAATTTTCCCCTTTGTTTCATAAATCAAAAGGCAGTAAAAAAGCTGTGAGGCAGGACCATGTTTTATACCGCAGACAGCTCCATCTGACAGCAACTTTCGGGACAATGATGACCTGCGTCAGATTAGCGGAGTGTCAAAGTAAGCTTTGATCAGTCTGTAGAGCCTTTGGCAAGTGGACTTTGGAGAGCTTCATCTGTCAAGCAGCTTCAAAATGTACTGTATGAGGCAATTCGAAAGGTTACATCTCCCGCTCCTCTCCAGAACCTGACGAGCAAGTCACAAGGCTCTTTAAAGAGAAAAGTATGAGCTATTGGTGCAAGGTATTTTCAGTGGCACTAAAAATTATTCTGCTGCTAAAGACAGAACAGGAAGCCATCTCTTGTGCAGCTGGAGCATCAAATTCACTTTCCTCTCTGAGAACTCTGTGGTGACAGGAATTAATCACTCTGAATATTGAACATACTCCTTCTGATAGTTACAGGACTCTGGATACATGTCAGTTAAGAAAATAAATAAATAGTCTCCCACACCTGTAGTGTTTTGTTCCATGATAATCCCCTTTGTGCCAACTTCAGAATACCACAAAGCTCATTATCAGAATTTATTCAAGGTTTGGGAGTTTGGGCTGGCTATAAAAGGCTAGTAAAATTCGAATTATATCACTGTATCAATTCAGATTGCAAGGTGAAGATGAAGTAAGGGACCCCCTGCTACCCTGAAGGCAGCATTAGCACTATGAGTTTGGCATATTCTATTTTCAATGTGATAATCCTTGTAATCTTGTAAAAAGAAAAAAAAGACTCTTTTTTTATCTCTGCAGAAAAGCCTTACAAAATATGTTAATCAGTATTAGATTCATTACTGTGATCTGGAATCATTTGCAGACAAATCCATTTAAGACTGTCCCTTACAGGGCTAGAATTTCTGGAGGTCCCCTGAAAGAATTGGCAAGAAAAAGATGCTGGACTGATATTCATTGCACCAACCAAAGGAAATGTAAAGATAATTGAATGAACACACGTTGTCATACATTATGTAGATTTAGTGTGCATTGTGATGGGTAGTGGACAAACTGATAGTCATCATGTCATGTAAACATGGTCTAGTCATGTTTCACAGGATATAAGTAAGAACCAAGAGGTCCCAGGCCAGACAAGAGATATAATCTCTCCAGTTAGTCATTGTTGCACCCTGGGGTCTTCCTCCTATTAAACATTCCTGAAACATTCCATATAGACATTCTAGCCAGATCCCCAAACCACCTCAACTTCCTGCTTTTGACACTGAGAAGCAGTGGCACTACTTTTAACTCCCCTTGAATGTCGCAGCTCCTCACACTATCTCTAAAGCCCAGCCACTCTGGGGAAGGAAGCTCATTTCCATTGGTTGCATCTGTGACTTCATTCACTGCCTCTCAGACTTAACGAAAATTTCAGTAGAATATCACCACTTTATTAATGAAGCATGATTGGGTATCCCTGTTCAGGTCCTAAAGGAGGTGGCTTAAGAGAGGGAGGTCAGGGTATTTCAGCTTAAACTGATGCCCTCATGACCCCATACTCAGATAATTGGAAGTGGATAGTTGAATAATTGGATAGATGGATAGATGGATGGATGGATGGATAAATGGATAGATGGATGGATAAATGGATGGAAGGATGAAAAATTTGATCAAGTGAGGTTTTCTATGTTTAACTGCATGCATTAATTGAAACAAATAGCCAATGATATATGCTACACCGATCCTATCCAACAGACGAGCTCCTGTAGCTCAAATTGCTAAAGAAGTTAAGGCTGTTAATGCTGAATGGATCAGGACTGTTTTGGCAGCAAAAGGGGGACTAAGACAAAATTACATTACATTTACATTTGTGGCATTTAGCAGATGTTCTTGTCCATAGCGACGTACAAAAGTGCTTTGAGTCTCTATCAATGAACAAATGGTATGCTAGATTACAAATTTAAGATAAATCAGACTACAACTTAAGATGTTTCCTTGATTTGGTTTTCCTCTGTCACTTGAAGATAGGGGGAAGTTCATTTCACCACCTCGGTGACAGAACAGAGAAGAGTCTTGAAGTATACTCACCTCTTACCCTGATAGAAGGTGGTACCAGTCAAGCAGTGCTTAAGGATCTCAGACAGTGTGGTGCAGTGCGAGATGTGATGATGTTTTTGAGGTAATATGGTGCTGATCCATTTTTATTTTTGTAGGCAAGCATTGCAGTGTTTTAAGTCTGATACGTGCAGCGTCCGGAAGCCAATAAAGGGAGCGCAGCAGTGGGGTGGTGTGGGAGAACTTGTGCAGGTTGAACACAATTCACACATCTGCGTTTTGGATCATTTGCTGTGGACAAACAGCGTTCAGAGGAAGACCTGCCAGCAGAGAGTTGCAGTAGTTCAGTCTCAAAATGACAAGAGACTGAACAAGCACCTGGGGAGCCTGTGTGGACAGAAATGGTAGAATCTTTCGGATGTTGTAGAGACGAAATCAACAAGTACGAGCCACATTAACAACATGTGAGGAGTAGAACAGTTGATTGTCCATAGTACCCCAAGGTTGTAAGCACTTATTAAATTAGACAGGTGGTCATAATGTTAAGCCTGATCGGTAGCCAAAAAAATTATGCCTGATTTGTGTAAATCGTACTTTCAATTGAGTGGTCATTGTATGCAAATTAGATTACATTTAAATGCAGCTAAATCGCTAGCGTGGCTTTTTATTTCATTATATAAACGCACAAATCCAATGTTAAATCAATGAAACTAACTAGCAGAATTTGCCAGTTGCCAATTAATACTATAATGTTTTTGGTAGTTTGGAATTGGTGCTTTGGATTATATCTTTATAAATTGGCTATCACTGTTTCGAGAGATTTGGATAAACTCTAGTGCAAGTATAGGTGCAAGGTGCAAGTATAATTGAGTGGTATAACAGCTGGTGTACTGTGTATCTGTGGTCAAGAGTTTGCATGTTGAAGTGAGTAGAGAAATGCTACAGCTTTTTTCTATCTGGTTGATGCAGATTCAGTTACTGAAAGCTTTGATTTCACTATTGATGATTTACTTATTGCTGATTTGTTTATTAAAAATAAAAATCTTTCTAGTTTAATCCCATGTTTATGCAATTTCGGTTTGTACTCCAAGCACAGGATATTTGGTAGAAGGCCCTAAATACTGTTAGCATTATGAAATAATACATGAGCATTCCAGAAATTCTGCACCTCCTCATGTACGTAAATCTGCCTGGAGTTTTAATTGGTATGAGGGAAGTTGATTTGTTTGGTTATCAGCAGAATGTCAAACCACACCCTTTGACAATATTGAATCTCACCACCTCAGTTATATGATATGCCTTCGAAATGATTACAAATGTTTCTTTTCAGATAGGCAGCACTACATTAATTAATACAACTGTGTGTTTACTGTGAAATTATCGTACGATCAGCAGTGCTTGCTTCGCGCTCCTCCTTTTGATTGATGATACTGCATCTCTGTCGTGTATCACAGAACGTGGCTTGCTGGTAATTACTGCAGCAAAGAGAGCTGTCGAAACAGTAAGTAGGATTAAATAGAGCGATTTCTAAACATTAAAAGAACACATTATATGATTTAAAACTTTATCTCAAATCTCTCTTAAAAGCTTTTCATATTAATCTCTCCACTTTCGGAAAAGTAAATGGTTTCAATGCCTCTAAACATCTTGATTTTATATATATATATATATATATATATATATATATATATATATATATATATATATATATATATATATATATATATATATATTCCCGTGGGCTCACCACCTGCAGGAGGGACCGTAAGGGACGGTGCTGTGAGGATTGGGCGGCAGTCGAAGGCGGGGGCCTGCTTAGACTGCTGCCCCCGCGACCCGAATTACGGATAAGCGGGAGAAAATGAATGAATGAATGAATGAATGAATGAATGAATGAATATATATATATATATATATATATATATATATATATATATATATATATATATATATATATATATTTATATATATGTTGCACACAGCAAGTGTATTGATACAATCAAGAAGTTATTGCTTTTTCTTTTGAAATATTGTTTTCCACTGAAAGATTTCAGCCTCTTTAAGAAAACTGTAGTAAAATGCATGGTTACCATTAATAAAAGCATATATATGTCTGGCAAAAACCCTGTTGCTGTGGTGGAGCACTGGTGAACCATCATAAAAGCAAAACCAAAAGCAAAAGCAAAGCAAAGAGAAGAAAACTCCCTTTGCAGTAGTTTCCCCAATACAATGTGGAAAAGTTTATTATTTATTTAATCTTGCAGCTATCTTATACAGTGAAGACATCAGGATGAATTGTATTTTCACGACTTATTTCTGTAATCAGATACCAGTTGTCACAATGTCCAACAGGCTCAGGCGTCTCAGCCAGCATGTAGATTTCTCCCCTTTTACTTTTCAGCAGACTTTAAAAATGCTATTGTTTTATGCAAGTTGATTGTCAGGCTGGATAAACGTAGGCGGAAACCAAAGTATCACAAAACGAGGTTTCATGGTTTTAGCACATACTGTATATACTGTACACAAGGCAGGAAAGCCGCCGTACTGGGAAAAGAGTATAATCTGTTATATCGCCGAAGAACCAGGTAATATCCACAGAACTGACAAAGTCCATAAAATCGGCAAAGTTCATAGAACGGCAAAGTCCAAAGAAAGGCAAAGCACATTGAACTTTTCGTGGAACCTTACCCTTAGTAAGTGGAACCTTCCACAAAGGTGAGTCCACGAGAGTTCTCCAGTGTAAACTGTAGAACGGACGAAGGGGTCGGAGGAAGTGCGGGCCTAAAATAGAGGGTGTGATGATGAGCGCCAGGTGCAGGTAGTTTAGTATGTAGAAGAGCATGCGATGTGTTGAGGGAAGGCACGGCTGGTGGTTCCCTGACATTGATGAAGCAGGTTATGTGTGTGAGTTCCTGGTGTTTTTTTTTTTATTTGGGCAGCTCCAAAAATCATTATAAATTTTTGTAGCATTTGACAAAAAAAACACAGGCACACATAACACACATGGCCCTAACCAGATCTCAAGCCAAAGCCAGACTCCTTCAAAAACTCTACTTTCTAGAATACACAAACAAGTAGTCTACAAATAGTGCCATTACAAACTACTGGAGTAATGTGTTAGATAGATTTGAGTTACAGTATTATAGGGTGCAGAACTGAATCTGGCAGGTAAGGTTAGCTGAAAAGTGTCACTGCATTATTATGGTCAGAGTACACAGATTTCATAAACACCAATTTAATTTAATTGCCTGGATGACCTGATTCTTCAGAAGATTATTACTATAATTATGCATCTAATAGCTATTTTCAAGTTAGCTCATATCTGATTCTACTGAATTATCTAATTTGGGCAGGAAAGATTTTCAGCAGAGCAACTAGCAAAATAAATAAATAAAACACATAAAATCTGAGTTCTAAAATGAAACACATTCGAATCAGTCAAATTCTATTTGTATTTTATTCATCATTTCATGTGCAGTGATTTTTTATTTATTTATTTATTTTTTTTATGTCAGAGCAACAAGAGCAACGCAGTGGATAAAAATCAACAAGACACATCCAGAAACCATGCTGGAAAAAAAAAAATGAAATAAAAAATAGTTTATGTTAAAAAAAGAAAAAAGTCTTTCCGAAGTAAAGATGGGCAGAGCTTCGCCAATCGGCGAAAGACTGTGTCTACAAATGTTGGATACATTTTAGAAAAATTTTCCTCAACATAAAATTGTAAAAGAGTCTCATCATTTACAGTACAGAATTTCTTTAAAGGTTTTAAAGAATCTAGAGAAATCTTTGCAAAATTATCCACAAATGCAGGTTAAATCTTTAGCATGCAAGGAAAAAGGCATGGACAAACTTGATCGCAACACCACCATCCTCTCTGGGCCAAAACAAATTTAAAATGTACAGTAAAAAACAGTTCTTTAGTCAGACGAATCAAAATATAAATTTATTTTGGAAACCATGGACACCACAACCTTCGAACTAAAGAAGAAAAGCACCATCTGGCTTTATATCAGCAGTCAGGTAAAAAAAAAAAACACATCTCTGATAGTATGGGAGTGAATTAGTGCCTGTGGAATGGGCACATTTGGAAAGGCTCCATCATTGCTGAATAGTATTTACAGGTTTTAGAGAAACAAATGCGTTCATCAAAAAATGTCTGCATCTATTATAAGAGCATGACTTTGTAGTAAAGAGCCCAGATGCTGAACTGCCTGCCTGCCTTTCACTATTTGAAAACATTTGGCGCATCATGAAACGGAAAAACACAACAAAGGACACCCAGAACTGTTGAGCAGCTAAAATCCTATATCAGACACTTATGGGACAACATTTATCTTCCAAAACATCAGCAACTGGTCTTCTTAGTTCCCAGATGTATACGGATAAAAGATGTTCCCATTTTTTTTTTTTTTATGTGTTGCAGCCATCAAATTCAAAATTACCCTATTTTTTTCTATAAAATTATATATATATATATATATATATATATATATATATATATATATATATATATATATATATATATATATATATATATATATATAAAGGGAAAATAAGTATTTGACACTTCAGCATTTTTATCAGTAAGGGGATTTCTAAGTGGGCTATTGACACAAAATTTCCACCAGATGTAGCCATCAAGCAAAATATTGATTTCATACAAAGAAATCAGAACATTTAAGTATACAAGTTGAGTCATAATAAATAAAGTGAAATGACACAGGGAATAAGTATTGAACACATAAAGATAACAATGTGCAAAATGGGATAGAAAGCCAGGGCCCGGTTTTTCAAAAGGTTTAATCCTGATAAAATTGATACGGATTTAGTAATCCTTTTTTTTGCGATCCGTGATCACGTAATCCATCTTACTTCTTGAGCAAGTTTTTCAAAGCAACATCGGATTGGATCAATCTGAGCCGGATAGGAACTTTTCAGGATCACCAAATCTGGATAACCAGTGCTCAAACAGGATAGGAAATCACAATGTAGATATGTAAAGAGCAACAAGTAGAATAGCCAGTGTGGGGTCAATATAAATTTATTATTATTTGAAATGAAAACACACACATTTAAAAGAAACTAAACACAAGAAAAACCCCACCCCATCCTCTTCCAGCAGTCTGCTCATCTGAGACCTACAACACAAACACTGTACATTGAGGATATTTATAACAAGTTTCAAATATAGATGTATTGAATAAAAAAAAAAATACTTAATGTCAAATACTCCACAATAATTTCAGACTTCCTATATCTGATGTGGAGAGACCAGCTTGTCTGAGCGTAGCCTTTAGGAGGCGGATCTCAAGTCTGGCCTTGGTTTGCTGCAGTTTGGTCAGAGTCAGTTGTTCCTCTGCCAGATGAAGCTGTGCTTCTGTCCTTTCAGTCTCTTTTTGCAGAAGTGCCTTGTAATCATTATCTTTGTTTGATGAAGGGCGCTTCAAGCCTTTGCTCTGAGATCCTGTGGCAACTTCCACTGGCTCAACCAATGAGGATCCAGCTTCTTCCTCAGGAACAGAGCTGAGATTCAATATAAATACGCTCTCTGGATCAGCCTCAGGAGGAACTGGCAGATTCTCCTCCTCCTCAATCCAAGACTCGCCATCCCCTACACACCTTGAATACCATGGAGAGCTTGCGACTTCTTACCTCCAATGATGTCGAGGACCACATCTGTGTAATCTCCCCTATTAAATGGCTTGTTGCCTGTTTGTGGGTTTTTGGCTTCAGCATGGTCCTTTGTTGCCCTGGCCTTAAGATTCTTCCAACGCAATTTGATTTGGTCTGTGGTCCTCCTCTGGCCAGACCTTATGGCATTCACATTTTCTGTGATTAAAATCCAAACATCATTTTTCTTTTTGTTGGTATCCTTAGCAGAATTAAAACTTCCCACTATTGTTCCATAATGGCACCAAACACCCTCTAGTAGTGCATTGGTTTAAGCAGCAGTGAAGTTACAGCTTCTTGAGTCCATGGTTCCGTTGCTTTACTATAGTAAACATTGTTCATCAATTATAGGCCTTGGGCCCAATTGCCTCAATTGAACACAAGCCAAAACTAATCAGTTGTAATAGGTGTGTCTGAAAAGACCAACTACACAGCCATATAAATCAGCCTTTCTCAGAGGATTCACAGAGAGACAGTGAAATGGCAGGTGTTGTCCACCGCCACCACCACTTTGCCAGGAGAGGATACCGTCAAATGTTGAACATACCAAACCACTGGAGCAATACACCAATACTGAGGAGCTGTATGTCTGGTTTCGCTTTGGGAAGGCTGATATAGAGTACCTTGTGAACCTTCTCAGGTCAAAACTTCAACACAGAACCCAAAGGAGTCACGGTCTGTCTGTGGAAGACCAGATCCTCATTGCTCTCCGATTATATGCATGTGGGACTTTCTATGAGGTTGTTGGTGACTATATGGGAGTGGTGAAATCAGCTGTGTGTGATGTGGTGGGAGATGTGTCAATCGCACTGGCCAGCCTGGTCAATGAATTTGTTTCTTTTCCAAAGGACAACCAGATTGCCCAGGCCAAGCGTAGCTTTTTTCTTTTGGGGAATGTGCCCAATACTATTGGAGCAATCGACTGCACACATGTGCATATACAAGCACCTCGTGAGAATGAATGGGAGTTTATAAACAGAAAGGGGAGGCACAGCATCAATGTCCAACTTGTGTGTGATGCTGACCTCATCATCACCAACTGCGTTGTCAAGTGGCCTGGGTCTGTCCATGATGCACGCATCCTGAGGGAGAGCGCTCTATATAGAACTCCAAACCAACCGACCAGATGGCATAATATTAGGAGACGGTGCCTACCCACTCCTACCATGGCTGATGACTCCTTTTCTAACAGCAAATACACCGGCGCAGGCACGCTTCACCACTGCTCATTGCAGAGCAAGATGTGCAATTGAGCGTTTAAATGGAGTTCTTAAGATGCGCTTTGCATGCTTTAACTACCTGAGAGCGGAACCACAGAAAGCATGCAACATAACCCTTGCCTGTATTGTCCTGCACAACATCGCTACTAAGCGCAATGTCCCTCTCTGTGCTGACAATGATGCACCTGAGCCCCTTGGAGACCCTAACCAACCTCCTGCATTCTGCCAGAATGAGCAAACAGGACGTGCAACAAGGGACGCAATAGTTAGACACTATTTCTGATTTGGAATTGTTTTGTATTTTAAAAATCAGTGATTGCCATTCTTTGCATTTTTGGGGTTATTCTGTAATCATTGCATGCATCACTAATAAATATTCTAAAAACAAATTTTCGATTGTGATAAATATATATATATATATATATATATATATATATATATATATATATATATATATATATATATATATATATATATATAAATTAGTGACAGAATAAAATGTATTGTTTTTTGTCAATTTTGACAGCTGTTTGGGGGATTATTGTATGAGGCCAAACTCTTTCTACTTTGCTGTAGGCCTATACTGAAAGGCTGAATACGTTAAAGCCTACCTAATCACTGTAGCCTGACGGATGAACAAATAAAATGAAAACCTTATGTATAAACAGGATATCTTGTAAGATACTGCATGATCCAAATATAGTATTATTTGATACATTTTTAAAGTTTTCATTACATTTTGGGCATGGAATCCATGCTGAATCCACCCTTCTAATGGGATCAGTTTAATCCAGATTTTTTGGATCAAAGTGATCCAAATCCCACAAAAAAGTTCTGAAAAACCCAAACTAAAGGTTTGATCTGGATCAAAACCAAGATTGGATTACATGATCTAATCCGATTATGTAATCCGTTTTTTCTTTTGAAAAACCCATTTTCAAAATTTGATCCAATCCGTCATCCAAAATTCTAGTGGATTACTTTTGAAAAACCGGGCCCAGGAGATCACCTGAAATCTGTCAGTATTGAGCGAGAAAGCCTGCCCCCTATCAGTACTAATAGATATCAGCTGCTTTAGTCCTAATTGATGGCCTATAAAGGCTTCTCATTACCCAGGAGGCACACAGGAAAGACTTCATGATGGGTAAAAGCAAAGAACTCTCTCAAGATCTTTTTTAATCTTATCGTTGAAAAGCATTTTGATGGGAATGGTATATATCAAATGTTTTAAAAAAAAAAAATAAAAAAAAAAAAAATAAAAATATATATATATATATATATATATATATATATATATATATATATATATATATATATATATATATATATATTTAACATTTGATAATTTTTTTGTTTTATTGCGTATAGAATATGATTTATGAGAAATCTTTTGGGATTAGAGGTTGTACTCACATCAAGAACAGTGGGATCACATGTAGTCAAATAGTTAATTGTATGCATACAACATTTTATGAAGTTTAAATATAATTACTTACATTGACATAAACATCTATTTCTATAACATTATAAATTCATTAGCTAGCCTAATGCTCAGGAACCTAAATGATAATACTGAAAAGATTTTCTTTTGTAAATTTCTAACGTTCTGTTTCAAATTGTTGGCCTACATTTGAGCTATGAGATCTAGGGAACTGTACTTGCATTGTACATAAAAATAATTATTCAAGCTAGCTATCTACCCCTAAGTAATCAGACCCACTATGACCTTTTTTTTCCCTTGATGTCATTCATCTTTTTTTTTTTTAAATATGCATGTTGCTGATTATCAGTTCATTTGTTATCATCATGCAAGCAAATTTATATTCTTTATAAACATTGCCACAGTAAACCAGATTTTGCTGATAGGTAAGTAGTAGGAGTAGGAACGAGTAGGTAAGGTGTATTAAACCATTGAGGAGCACTGTAAAGTTTCTGAAAGTCAATTCAGAGTCAAGTTATTTTTCTTTCTTTGGTTGTCCAGTCTAAATTAAAAATAAAACAGCCTGGACATAAAAGCTGCTTGTACCAGACACAAAGGTCTACTGATCTGTCCAACTTTACAGAAATAACTAGATTGCAAATATACACCTTAATATATAAACTAGTACGAGTGAACTAGTAGTGACAGTAGCAATGATAAACTCCCTGAGGTGGTATGACAACTCCAGTTATTTGTGTAAAAAATACGAAGGGAGATCTTGTGAAGGGTTTTTCTTATTACCTTCAGTACAGGAGACCCGGCACTGGTGCAACCAATGAAGCAAAAGTCATAAAGATGGTAACCTTGTATTGCCTTATTTTCATGAACTATAGTAAGCGTGATTAAAGCTACATTCAGAATTGATTACAGATTGATCATTTTTAACAAGAGCTGCCGACTCCTAGCTACGTGAAAGACAGTGGCCAGTGGTGACGAGATGTGGCATCCTGAGAAAAGTTTAACTGTATGTAAATATGGAGGGACATAGTGCAGCAACTACCAGTGAGAATGAAAGCAATTGAGCACACGTGATTTGACACCTGCTTTTTTAACCATATATATTTATGGCATTTGGCAGAAAGTCTTATACATAGCGATATACAATTATCTTATTTACAGTATATAACTGAGCAGTTGAGGGTTAATGGATTGTTCCAGGACCCAGCAGTGACAGATTTGGTAGTACTGGGATTTGAAATTACAACCTTCTGATCAGAAGACTTTACCACTGAACTGCCACTTCCCCCATTGATGGTCATCCACCAATTGTCACCAAATCATGGTCTTTGAAGGTCACCCACTGATGGCCACCGATAGTCACTGATGTTCACTCACTGAAAATTACTTATGGTTACCCAAGGATGGTCAGTGATGGTCAGTGATGGTCACCCTCTGATGGTCACTAATGGTCAGCCACAGATTTTTACCCACAGATGGTTACCCACTGATGGTCACCTGCTGATGGTTACCCACTGATGTTCACTGATAGTCATCAACTGATGTACACTTACTGATGGTCACCCACTGATGGTCACCCACTTATTGTCACCCACTGATGTACACTTACTGATGGTCACCTTCTGATGGTCACTGATGGTTACACACTGATTGTCAATGATGTTGACTTACTGATGGTCACTGATGGTCACCCACAGATAGTTAATTATGGTCACCCTCTTATAGTCACCCACTGATGGTCACCTACTGATGATCACCCATTGACGTTCACTGATAATCACCCACTAATGATTACTGATGTTCACCCACTGATGTTCACCCTCTGATGGTCAACTCCTGCTGGTCACCTACTGATGAACCCCAATTGATGGTCACCTGCTGATGGTCACCCATTGATGTTCACCCACTAATTGGCACTGATGTTCACCCGCTGATAAAGTTAGGAATGCCTACTGCCACATTGTATTACAGTGACCGGTGACTTTCAGCAATGCAATCGCTGCATGTGTAGATGTAGTAGAAGAAATGCATACAATTATTGTGAGTTACTTCAATTTTAACTATGCTTGGAGTGTAGCAATCTAAACAGCAGTTGTTTCAATCCAAAACAGAAACAAATTGTCATATTGATTGGATAATAACATTTACAAAACAAGATTCTATTCTGGGAGATTTTAATATAGAGAAAAAAGTAAACACAACTTCATTGTCTTGACAGTTTTGAAGCATTAAAACAGCACAATCACTCACCATGCAATGTTAACTGATATGTGCTGTATTTAATTAAGTAATCATAATTCCAATTTTAACCCCCTTCACACACACGCGCGCACACACACGCACACGCGCACATGCAAAGCTCACCTCTGGTTCAAGCATTACTGCCTGTTTCAGTTCCATTAAGAATTTTGCAAAAAAAATTTGTATGAATTTGCTTCCAACATTATCGTGAGGGGCGTGTCATCTTTGCTGTGTGCTTTAGGGAAATCAAGCATGACTGCCTCTAGGGTTTGACCATTTGACATCCACTAGCTTTAATACGAAGATGTCTGTGTTTTATTTATGTGTCAGAAATGACTACAGGCTGTGAAATAGTTTTTCAACAGTTCAAGCTTTGGTAATTTATAATGACAAAGCATTAATTTAGACTCAAGAAATACAAACCTTCTCTTGAGACCTACACACACACACACACACACACACACACACATACACACACACATACACACACACACACACACACACACACACACACACACACACACACGTACACAGAGCTTCATTTCATGCCTTCCACCCGCTTTGTGAGCATGAATGCTTCAGCTCTTTATGTGATGTGATACATCGTGACACCTCTCTTCAAGCGCAAAATTGTTTTCCTGTTTATTTTAAGCCACAGTCGTTATACATTCTTCCCAAATCTCATTTGGAAAATGCCAAACATCTTCCCCGTTTGCACAAACCCAAATTTTTCCTTCTCTGTCCATTGAAACTTTGGTCTATTTCGTTGTTTTGTTTTTTTTTCCCAGGCCCCGAGCACCCTCGTTTTCTTGTTGTCTCCTAGTAACAACCAGTGTAAGCTTTAAAGCCATGTGCTTTGTATTCATCCCACCTCCTGCTCCACACTTCTCCAAATGGCATCGGCACTTTGCTAACAAGAGCAAGATACAGTAAATAGCTTCCAACAGCTGAAAAGAAACAAGAAAGGCCTGGCTCTCATTTCACTTGGGCAGTTCAACTATATAGCTTCTAGCCGTGCCAGATGAGGCCAGGCTTACCCAATTTTTTTAGAATGGATATCAATTTCTGTCTGTTTTTTAGCACAATATAATACAGCTGCTCTGAATTATGGATAACACTCATGTGTATGCTTTATTGTTACAAAGACATTTGCATACAACTACTGGACTTATACATACATATATAAAATAATAAGATGATCATAAGATTTTGTATTTGTTTTTAAACATTCTATTCTCCATTTGCTGGTATAATAACCTTCACGTTTCTGGGAAGATATTCCACTAGATTTTAGAGAGTTCTTGTGGAGATTTGTGCTCATTCAGCTACAAAAACATTAGTAAAGTCAGGTTCTGTTGTAGGGTAATGAGGCCTGGGGTGCAGTCAGCATTCAATAGGATCGAGGTCAGAGCTCTATAGCAGGCCACACAAGATCATCCACTCCAGCCGATCTACACCATATCTTCATGAACTTCGAGTGACGGAAAAATGCCACACTCAAAGACATCTTTTACAATTGCGTGCCTCTATCTTTGTTTTAACAGTTTGGGAAGGAACCACTGGAAAATTCAGATGTGCCCTGTGTGTGAGTATATACACACAGCCATATATACAGTATATATATGTTTATACTGATGTAGTCCCATGTGTATATCTGCTTATGTCTTTGTTATTTTAGCTCTTCCTTGTGTAAGTCTATGTTGTCATATGTAGCACCTTTTGGAGAAAAATTGTTTAATCCCACTGTATACTGTAGCAACTGTATATGATTTAAATGAAAATAAAACCCACTTGATTTAATGTCCCTTCTGTAGCCTCCTGCAAAATTTGATTGTGCTGTGCATTCTAGGATGCTTTTCTGCTCCCCAAAGAGGTTGGTTATTTGATTTTGTGTAGCCCTTTGATATTCTCTCATTAGCAAGTCATTGTCTGCCTCATGAACTGCTGCTCATTGGATAGCTATGTTTTAAATATTCTACAGAATTTCCCAGTTTCAGATTATCCGAATTATTATGTTTGAATAAAGCGTCTTGATTTCTTTCTGTATGATTCCATGCATTGCATTATCAAAAAGGCATCAAACAATTGTAAGACTAACGGTGCTAAATGGTGCTTTTCTGCACCAGAGGTGTGTGGCATGACATATATTTGACATACAGTGATGCTGCAATGAGTTTTGAGTGCCACTGAAAATGTCAAAACCATTCAGCAACTGGTGTATCATCAGAGAACAATCCACATGATCTTACTTCTGCACCAACCTTACTCACCAGATGTGGCTCCTGCGGACCTCACCCTCTTCCCGAAGATGATATATCACCCTTATTTGAATGTCTGCAAAATTGATTTAGCTTCTAAGTTATTAAAAACATTAATGAAGGCAAACTCTTTTTTTTTTCTTTTTATTTTTTTTTTTACTTTTTGCTGTTAATAATTATTATGCCCTGTTTGGTCATTATCATTAATTGTGTAAAAGAAAGAGCATGTGTTGAATTACACTTGAAACTTCTTAATACACACTTAATCTTCTTAGTAGTATAAAATCAGATAAATTTTGCCTGGTGGCATTCTGTGTTAGGCCCAGGATCACCATGAACAGGATCAAATGTTTCCTGAAGAAGAAAATAAACTAATATTTTATTCCATAACTAATAGAAAAACTATGCAGGACTCTGGAATGTCCGGGAATTGAAATGGTTTAACTAAGGACATTATGCAAAAGGAAGATAGACAGAAATGAAGCAAGAAGAATCCACCTCATTCACTCTCGCTGTCTTTCTGTGACACATTCACTTTTTAAAGAGTCTCAGGAAGTGAAAATGGGAGGAGCAGGCAGTTGATTTAAACGTCTGGATTAGTATTTTTTTTTCCTCTCAGTCTCAACTTGTCAAATTCATCCTCAACTACTTCTAATGATCACTTCACAAGCATAAGTGAAAGCAAAGGAGTGTTTTGTTGACCCTATCTTTCTTTTTCTTCCTTATTATCTCCTTCTCTACAGAGAGACTGGGAGCAATAGGGAAGCGATAGGAGCTGGTCGAGAGGGAGAAACAGGAAATAAAAAAGAGCATTTACTTCTCTGTGGCTGAGCTATCCTTGAGAAAAGCACTGGTTCTCCCAGGTATTCGTTTGCCTTTGGGGTGGATCATAATCCCATTTCCTTCTGTCCCGGTACTTCATCTTTCTCCCCTAATGCGAGTCATAAGGTTTTATTGCTAGGAGCGTGTTCTCCAACATCCCTTTCCACACTACTCACTCCTAATGGGTTTCCACGTTGATCTCGCCGCCCTCAGAAACGCTCGTCTTTTTGGGAGAATGAACGGTGCTTAATGTGAAAAATATGCCAATATTTTAAAGTGCATGCCAATAGCACAGGGAACTTTAAATATAGAGTATAGGCATGTGCCATTTTTGTGATCGAAGTGACCAGATGAGATTATTTATTGTATAAAAATTCACATAGCACTGTTGAAAAATCCAGAATTTTATTTCCAAAACGAGTAAGCCAAAGGTGTCAGAGGTAAGATTATTACCTCAAGCAAGAACGAGATTTGGTCATGCATTGTTTTTGGGACATGAAAATCGTTATGGTATTGATGTACAACCTCCCACAGAGGCAGACCCGGGAGCACAGAAGCTCCAAGCAGAGCATCATGAAAAGGCCATTGTAGGGAAGGAAGTTTATTGCAGGCCACCATGCTCTCATATACACACCTACAAATACATTCATATCTTAGCAAGTTCATCTATTGGCATGTTCCTAGGATGTGGAAGAAAACAGTAAAAACCCAGAGGACACCCACAGAGACAGTAACTTAGGTTGAACAGAGGACCCTTTACTGAATTTTCCTTCAACCAAAAAAATAAACAAAACAATAAAGCATCATTCACAGGATCTACATTCGATAAAATAATAAAAATTGCTCTCCTTTTCACAGTATATCTTTGTATCATCAGGAGTTTCCCATTTTTACATTACACATCCCAACAAGACCAGAAGGAATATAAGCCACATACTGAAAAAAAAGAATCGACTTATGCTTCACCCTTAATGACTTTCTATAAGCGATTATCCAGTCACCCTCCTGAGGTGTTTGCTTCTTTAATTATAAGTGGGTAATTATTTAAACTACTATCAAGTGTTACAACAGAGGATCATTTTTAATTGTGATGAAGTTCAAAACCACTACAGTCATGGTGAAAGAGCATTCTGGGCTTTTTTTTCCCTCTGAGGAACAATGTTGGAACTACAATGCTATACATTCGTTTGGCAGAGAAGACTGAGCATTTGCATCTTAGTCTAAAATATATAGATCTAAACTAAACAGTCTAAATAAACTCTTTTTTTTTTTTAAAGAACCAGGTTAATGACATTTACGAATACAAATGTGTGTTATAGAAGATTTTGAAATGATGGGTAAGAGATCACCAACATCTAAAAAAAAGTCTTTAAAAGGTTTGAATATTGAAAAGAATGGCATGACAACAGAGGTGTAGAGAATACCTAAAAAAACAAATTTGAGTAAAAGTATAGATACCCTACTGCAAAACTCCATTACTACCGTTTTTTTCGGACTATAAGTCGCTACTTGTTTCCCACATTTTGAACACCGCAGCTTAAACAACGAAGCGGCTTATTTATGAATTTTTCCTGGGTTTTTCCCGGTTTCACAAACTTCAAGCCAAAAAAACTGAACCCCATAACATTAGGCCAATGAAATTTTGAACGGAAACGAAAAAACGCACCTCAACTGTGTTCTGAGCTGCACGGCATCGGGAGAAAAAACCCTTTTTTTTTTTTTACTCCAGTTGCAACAGAAATCATATAAGCACAGACAGGTTTCCAAAACTTGTGCTTTTTTTTTTTTTTCTTGGCAACAGCGTTAAGGGTTAGTCAAAAAAAACTTAGAAATCAGCATCAGAAAATAATAAGGACATATTCCTCGGTCTTGCACACATGCACTAATAGCGGAAAAATGCAGTGCCAGGCAATTCCCAAAATACCGCTATGCTCCTAAAGGAAACGCAAAATATTTCACCCCTTACACTGTGAGTAATGTGTCTTTCGTTAAAGCCTGTGTAAAGTTCATTAGTTTTAGTGTAGACTTATAGTTAGGTGCGGCTTATTTATGTTCAAAATAAAAATATTTGTAAAATTCAGTGGGTGCGGCTTATATATGTGTGCGCTTTATAGTCCGGAAATTACGGTAGTTAAAAGTCACCAAGTCCGAAATGACTTGAGCAAATGTCTTAGAGAATCTGATTTGAACAGTACTTGAGTATTTGACTTATATTGAACGTAGGCTAAAAGATGCACTAGTCTTAAATTACAAATTTACGGTGGCCGAGAAGTGCAAAACACATTAACAAATCCAAAAACAAATTAACAAATCCGAAAACAATTCACCAAATCCAAAAACAAATTAACAAATTAGAAAACACTAACAAATCCAAAAACAAAATAACAAATCCGAAAACAAATTAACAAATTTAAAAACACAACGACAAGCCAGACAAACCGGAAAAGGTAGGTACAGTTGCCGAATGGAAACTTACAGATCATTGGACAAGACACCTGTCAGTCAAGATATACAGGTGAGTGACAGGTGTCTCATCCAATGATCTGTAAGTTTTCATTCGCAAACTATACCTACCTTTTCCGGTTTGTTTGGCTTGTCGTTGTGTTTTTGGAATTTGTTGTTTTGTTTTTGAATTTGTTGATTTGTTTTCGGATTTGTTCATTTGTTTTCGGATTTGTTAATGTGTTTGGCACCGTACAAATTGTATAAAAATACAAATATTGTTACACTCAACACTGCATTAACCAAAATCAACACAACAGGCTCTTCAACATGCAGCGAATGAAACGAAGATCATACAAGTTACTAATAAATAAAATTACAAGTTACAAACAAATAAAATTTCAATATCATTATTAGTATTCAATGGACAAATAAAATGATGATAACAATCTCGCCTTTTCTGCAGAATAAATAAGGCAGAAAATGCTGCCATGCAAAATGTAATTAGTAACGGTGATTGTCAATGAAACTATAGTGGAGTAAAAAGTGCATATATTAAATTATAAATGTAGCTGTGTAAAGAGTGAAAGTAGCTTATATCCTTGTAAAGCTCGAAAGGAGCCAAAAATTACTTTTACTTTTACTTGTACATTTACTCAAATACTTTACGCCACTGCATGACACCTCGAGTGTAGCATGTTTTTGGAAGGTGGGAGAAAATTCAGATTAATTATTGCATTTTTATTGAAGTATTTTGTATTGAATCAAAAATTTCCTGGCATGTTTGTAGACTAGAAAGCAAAGCTACACAACGAACAAATATTTATTCCAGTATTAATGCACCTCCATGGCAAAGAAACAAATTTTGTTACAAATAATGCTCTAGGTAAAACAATGAACAATAAAAACACACTTTGAGAAATTCAAGCAATAAGAAATCAACAGCAGTGACAACACAATGCAAAGATCCATACTACCGTATGAATTCCAGAATCTGTATATATCCAGATCTGTATATGCTGACTTGTCTGACAAATGCACTCAGTGCGATAAACAGGGTGGAAGCTTTGCCAGTGGGCATAGACGCGAAAAGGAACGGAGAGGAAATAAACCAGTACATAATTAGAAAGACATGTTTCAGACCTGGTGGAAGCATCATTGGTCTACAAATTAAAATCTGAATCTAAACGAAATGCACATAAATATATTAATAGATAATAATAATTAAAGTAAATCATATGAAAATGTTCATTTCTTCAAATGAAAAAGTCACGATTAATACCTGGTGCTGATTTGGGTTTACCAGTAAAACAAATATATACTGATACTATATATAATGTATACTGTACTTTGTTTTACTATGCTATGCTATGCTATACTATGCTATGCTATACTATACTATATTACTAAACACAAAATATTGGTGACATGTTTTTTGTCTCCTAGCTCAAATAAAGAGATTTTGCCACATCCAAAAACATAGTATACAATTATGTGGTAACAGATTGGGGAAGAAACACATGGCTGGAAAAGTCAGGTGTCCCAATACTTTTGTCCATATGGTGTAGGTATGAATTAGTGTGTCTGTGTGGGTGTATTGCAATGGATCAGCATTCCACCTACAAAAAAGGAAAACCAGTAGACTCGCCATCTGTGTTCCTCCCTGATCCGCATACATAAATTGCTTGAATGAAATTAAAGAATGAATGAATTTATACACACTATTGTAGCTATGATCTTTGGCACTCAAGCCCAAGAGATATGAGAAAAATGCAATAGAAAATGTTCTAAATGTATCAGGTTTCTACATTCGCTTTACTGCAAAGGGGACATTTAGTTTTTCATGATTGGTGATGAAGCAATAAAAAAGATGCAATGAGAATAAAATGGCAAGGCAACGCAAAAACCGGATGTGTTGCAAGCATGTCAAACAAAGTTACTTCAGGTTTAGATCATGAAAAAAGAGAGAGAAAGAAAGAGAGATAGAGAGAGAGAAAGAGAGAGGCAAAACAGAAATATGTAAGAGCAATGGGGTTTAACTAAGAGGAATCTACATGTGTAATATGCTTCGCAGTTGGTGGCAATTGGAGAATACATTTAACCAAACGTGTATGCTGTATTCTGAACACCGAGCTTGGTTGGTTACTAGAACATTCTGTAACTACCATGTCTAAACAACATACTCCCAGGGAGATTTCGACAACCGCAATTCCAAAAAGTTTGTGACACTGTGTAAAATGTAAATAAAAACAGAATGCGATGATTTGAAATCTTTTAAACCCATATTTTATTCACAATATAACACTGAAAACATATTGAATGCTTAAACTGAGGAAATGTACCATTTTTGTGAATTTGATGGCTGCAACATGTCTCAAAAAACTGTAATTGTTCTTAAAATTACACAGGCGAAGAAAGATTTAGCAAATAATTAGCAGCAGGTCAATAAGATGATTGGGTATAAATAGTGTCTTAGAGTCTCTCAGAAGTAAAGATCAGCAGAGCTCCAATCAGTGAATTAATGTGTTTACAAATTGTGGATCAATTTCAGAATAATGTTCCTCAACAAAGAATATTCAAAAATTCACCATTTCCTCTACATAATATCATCAAAATTGTAAAAGAATCTATGTATGGTATGATGGTTTTAGAGCAACAAATGTTTCCATCCAGAAAACATCTTTTTCAGGGAAGGACAGGCATATTTGAGCAAGAAAATGCTAACTGTAAACTGCATCTATTACAAGAGCATGGCTTCGTAGTAGAAGAGTCGAATTGCTGAGTTGACCTGCCTACCTTTCACTATTTGAAAACATTTGGTGCATAATGAAATGAAAAGCACAACAAAGGACACCCAGAACTGTTGAGCAGCTCGAATCCTGTATTAGACACTTATTGGACAACATTCCTCTCCCAAAACTTCAGCAACTGGTCTCCTCAGTTATCAGATATATACAGACAGAAGATGTGATACTACACATTGGTGAACATGGCCCTGTTTACCTGTTTACACTGTTTTAAAACTTGTCACATCCATCAAATTCAAAAATTACCTTTATTCCCCCCAAAAAAAATTGGTATATATTCTCAGTTAGAACATTTAATATGTTTTTTTGTTTGTTTGTTTTGTGTTTTTGTGAATAGAATATGGATTTTTCAGATTTGCAAATCATTGCATTGTATTTTAATTTACATTTTGCACAGTGTCCCAACTTTATTTTGGAATTGGGGTTGTAAATACATGGGCCACCCACCTTTCTTATTGTCCTGTTTTATTTAATACTCAGATGCCATTCGTTTTTTTATTTTGTTTCATTGTTTTTTTACTCCTGCATTCCCTGGGTGCAGCACTACGCCTTTTTTGTTGATGTGTTAAAACAACACCCCATAAGCGTTACCTCTCTACTGCAAGTAGAGCCATACTGCAGTAGTACCATTTTTATTGTTTCCAACTGAGATATAAGTGTGCCTTTAGCTGACTCTTTTGTCACACTCAGCTCTCCATGAGACTGTACAAATGTGCCTCTGCTTTCTACGGGAAAGAGAATAAAAGCCAGAGATGTTAAAGTACACTTATATTAGCGCCTATTCTCTACAGTCGGCAATGATTGTATTAAAGACCGAACAAGGCAGTTATTGCATTTCAAAAAAGTTTTAATGTGATAAATGAGTATATCCAGCATAAAGTACCACAGTTTCTCTGGGATATTATATCAGCTCCATGCTATTGGCAAAACCGCAGGGCTCTTTTTATAAAACTCGACCTTGAGTAACAACTGAAGGACTGAAGGAAAAAGTTGCAAGCAGACAAATTCGCCTGTCACTGCTTAACAAGATACAGAGGCTTCCCAAAAAAGCAGATTTCCTTAAAGTCTTTTGTTATAGTCAGTCTATAATTGATTTTTGCGTTTTGGTCTCCTGGGATTGAACAACAAATGCATTGCTTTTTTAAATATAATTAAATACAACATTTCAGGTGCTTTAATAAACATATTGTCAATTTTGTTTAGCAGAAAATACACCCTTGACTTTTATTTAGTTGCATCCACAAGCTTTACAGCCCAGGATTTGGATATTTGCTTCAATTCATCCTTGCAAATGACCTAAAGTTTGGTGTGATTGGTTATTTGGATGTCTGTGAACAGATTTTCAATTGAGTTCATGTCCGGCTTTGTTTGGACCACTCAAGGGCAGTCGGTCTAGTTTCTGAAAGCCACTTTAGTGTTCCCTTGGCTGTGTTCCAAAGCTGACAGTCGTCCTTGTGATACCTTCCTGTTGGCTTTATTTTGGATCAGCATCAGTTGGTTAAAACACTGTCTCGCACATGGGGTTGCAGTTGGAATAGTTGAGAATTGAATCCTCCTTTGAAAGCAGATGACTGAAAACTTGAATTTGGTTAATTCACACCTCTGAAGTGTATACTTACAAAAAAAAAAAAAAAAAGGTATATATATATCTTTTTTATTTAGTAGTCAGCCATTAAATTACACTTAAATATATTTGTGTTTCCTCCTGTTACTTACCACCTCTCATTGGCCTTAAATGGTAGGACATGTAGTTCCTTAATCATATTCATAAGTCATATTCTCCAAAAAAGATGCACAGAATGCAGAATTGTCCATTGAATATACTCCACAAAAATTCCAATGCTTTGTCATTAAGAAATTAGGGTGATAAACACAATACGAATATAAAGTGTTAGCTAAAAAGAATAGATGATCTGTTTATTCAACTAAAGTACAAGTTTTCAGAGAGTGTCTGCCTGAGCTTATATGTCTCTTTCAGAATGGGGATCTAAAAAAGCCCTAAAAACCGCCTGAGCTGGAGGGTTTTACTTAAGCCAGCAGTCAGACACAAAGCTTGTGGTACAAAGAGAGACCACATAATGTAGTGCAGTTTGTAGCATTAGTAGCTCCCTGATCAGATCTCAGTGGTCGAGTTCAGGGGTGTCACTAGGGCTGATTTAACCCTGAATGTTTTCAAGCAGGAGTTTAGTGAAAAGATGTTAGGAATTAATCAACCGTTAGTTGTTTAAACTTGATTTCTTGCTGTTGCAGTTTACTGTGTAATTCTGATCAACTATATTGCATAGGAATTGTTTGTATAAAGACCACCAACCCCACTCTATTGGTCCCTGATGTTTCTGGTTTAGCCCAGATGTTTTCAAAACTTAGAAATGCCCTGATTTTAATTAGGGAATGAGATTTAAAATCTAGGAACATCACAAGTAAACACCAATTTAACCAACTCAACTGATATCACAGAATTGAATCAAATTGAAGAGAATAAAATTTACACACTATGCTGAAAGTCATGATATGACTAGCTTTTATTGCTTTCCAGTGTTTCTGGGAATTAGTTGCTTACTATTGATTAACAACAGTCAACAGTAAAGAAAGAGTAAAGAAGGTAAAGAAAGCAGACTAAATGTACTTTATTTGTACTTCTCCCAGTAGGTGTATTATTACTCAGCGTGGAGTTGATTTTCACACAGGTTTTACACTGGATGCTCTTTCTGATGCAACCCTCTTTAATTGATCCAGGCTTGAGGCCCGTACTCAGAATGGACTGTCATGTGCAAGCCCAGTGCTGGCTTTTGGATCCCTTGCTACGACTCAAACCCCCAGCCAGACTGGTCAGAACATGAAAGCCCTCCAGGACCTTTTGTTAGTCTGCATATATTGTGCAATCCTGAAACCCATTCTAGAAACAATTACAAATATTTTGTTTGGAATATTCTTTTGATAACCAACTTACAGAAAAATATAAAAATGATTACACTGTGTTTCTCTTGTGACCAGCACTGGGTAAAAAAAAATGCTTTTGGACTATGGAGTGAGTATTCCGCTCAAGTTAGATCAGGCTCAGACATATTTGCTTTAGTTGTTAACAGTGTAGTGTAAAAAGTATAGATGCTGGAAGTTTAATTTGTAGTGTATAGCTGCTAAATGGCAGAAGTGACAACAGTAATCCCCGTTTTACTGTGGTTTGAATATTGCGCCCTAGTTTTACCACGGGTTGAATCTCACGCCTCCGGTATATCGCAGAATTGCATTTGTCACATAACTAATTTGGTTGGCTGATTTTCCCGGTCTCTCGAGGATAGCACGATAGACCCAAAAACTTATAGGGAATCGTTTTTGTTGAGTTTTTTGTTGAAATATTGAAATTTATAAATTAAAATATAATTATTATATACTGAAGTAAAATGTTAATACAGTACAGTACTGTATACGTAAAATAGCATTTTTGGGGTGGCGTCTGTTTATCACATTTTTCCGTTTTTCGCTGGCGGTTTTGGAATGTAACCACTGCAATTACTGTATTTCTTTTGTTGCTATACAAATTTATCAAAGAGCATTAAACCCTGACTTTATACAATGGCTAAGGTCTTTACTTAGACTTGTTAACAATGACTTTGTGAGTGTAAAGTTCTTCAAGTCTAAGAATCTTTAGGCCTATAAGTATCTGTTAATACTTAGAAGTACACTAGAAGTAAAAGTTATTGCGAATAAAAAAGGTGAAAGCACTTTATCTTGTTATTTCACTGGTATGAGAGCCGGAAAAAAAGAGAAACGCGACCAAAAGCAGTCCCCAGAGGGGAATCAAAATGCAATGAGGTCACCAGAATTTATGCTATGAAAATAACTCGCGATGCGTGCAGCGCACGGTCACATTGCTTATCTGCTCCTTTGCATAGCAAATGAAGCGTTCTCCATCGCTTTCTATTAACATTCACGAAACACTTGCTCACATCCCATATCGCCATCGCATTCAATCAATTCCTCCAACCGAGCATTGTGAAATTAAAATAAATCATTAAATAAAGATTGTACAAAATGGTGTGCAAATGGGCTTGGGTGATGACCTCAAAAAGAAAGAAATAATCTTTTTTTTCTTGTTTGATTAAAAACAAATTTAGAATTAAGTGTGCTGATGTAAAAAAAACAACAACAACAAAAAAAAGGCAAACGATAATGAATTGACTAATACTCAAATGACGGGAGTTCACTTGGCTTGCTTCTTATAATTGGTGATTTATACACTCCTCCATCAGCAAACACATTAGTCGAAGTCAATACTAATGTGGGCTCGCTATGTCTGCAGGCTGTTCCACACCAGATAATGATCCAAGAGATCTGTTTCCTTTACATATACCTGGCTTAAGGCTGGGCACATTGGATGGATAACAAGGTTTATATATATATATATATATATATATATATATATATATATATATATATATATATATATATATATATATATATATATATATATATATATATATATATATGTGTACAGTGAGGAAAATAAGTATTTGAACACCCTGCTATTTTGCAAGTTCTCCCACTTGGAAATCATGGAGGGGTCTGAAATTGTCATTGTAGGTGCATGTCCACTGTGAGAGACATAATCTTAAAACAAAAATCCAGAAATCACAATGTATGATTTTCTAACTATTTATTTGTATGATACAGCTGCAAATAAGTATTTGAACACCTGAGAAAGTCAATGTTAATATTTGGTACAGTAGCCTTTGTTTGCAATTACAGAGGTTGAACGTTTCCTGTAGTTTTTCAACAGGTTTGCACACACTGCAGGAGGGATTTTGGCCCACTCCTCCACACAGATCTTCTCTAGATCAGTCAGGTTTCTGGCCTGTCGCTGAGAAACACGGAGTTTAACTCCCTCCAAAGATTCTTTATTGGGTTTAGGTCTGGAGACTGGCTAGGCCACGCCAGAACCTTAATATGCTTCTAACAGAGCCACTCCTTGGTTATCCTGGCTGTGTGCTTCGGGTGCTCTAACTGAGGGAAGGAGGTTGTTCCCCAAAATCTCGCAATACATGGCCCCGGTCATCCTCTCCTTAATACAGTGCAGTCGCCCTGTCCCATGTGCAGAAAAACACCCCCAAAGCATGATGCTACCACCCCCATGCTTCACAGTAGGGATGGTGTTCTTGGGATGGTACTCATCATTCTTTTTCCTCCAAACACGTTTAGTGGAATTATGACCCAAAAGTTCTATTTTGGTCTCATCTGACCACATGACTTTCTCCCATGACTCCTCTGGATCATCCAAATGGTCATTGGCAAACTTAAGACGTGCCTGGACATGTGCTGGTTTAAGCAGGGGAACCTTCCGTGCCATGCATGATTTCAAACCATGACGTCTTAGTGTATTACCAACAGTAACCTTGGAAACGGTGGTCCCAGCTTTTTTCAGGTCATTGACCAGCTCCTCCCGTGTAGTTCTGATTTCTCACCTTCCTTAGGATCATTGAGACCCCACGAGGTGAGATCTTGCATGGAGTCCCAGTCCGAGGGAGATTGACAGTCATGTTTAGCTTCTTCCATTTTCTAATAATTGCTCCAACAGTGGACCTTTTTTCACCAAGCTGCTTGGCAATTTCCCCGTAGCCCTTTCCAGCCTTGTGGAGGTGTACAATTTTGTCTCTAGTGTCTTTGGACAGCTCTTTTGTCTTGGCCATGTTAGTAGTTGGATTCTTACTGATTGTATGGGGTGGACAGGTGTCTTTATGCAGCTAACGACCTCAAACAGGTGCATCTAATTTAGGATAATAAATGTAGTGGAGGTGGACATTTTAAAGGCAGACTAACAGGTCTTTGAGGGTCAGAATTCTAGCTGATAGACAGATGTTCAAATACTTATTTGCAGCTGTATCATACAAATAAATAGTTTAAAAATCATATATTGTGTCTTCTGGAATTTTTTTTTAGATTATGTCTCTCACAGTGGACATGCACCTACGATGACAATTTCAGACCCCTCCATGATTTCTAAGTGGGAGAACTTGCAAAATAGTAGGGTGTTCAAATACTTATTTTCCTCACTGTATATATAATGTGTGTGTCATACATATGCCACTTTTATTCAGACTAAACTTAATGTTCATGTTGATTAGTCATTTTGGTTCGCTTAATACTTTTCCAAACTGAATACATTCGGGCGAAATAGAAATAATGAAACCACCAGGAAATATTTGACTTGAGACGATTTTTTAATTCCAAGCACAGCCAGAACATGTTGGAACATTTTCAGGGGTCATATTGGGTTGTAGAAAGAGGGGATTAAACTCTTTAGGTTTGGTACTGATTCTCTGATGCTCCAATTTAACAGAAATGGAAATCGTAGCACTTCTTAATAATGGTATTAATATTGATGTAATATATCACGTCGTTTCCATTTATTAAGAATAAAACTGATTTGTTCAGTCCAGCCAATTTTTTTTTTTTTTGGTGGCATAATTCTTCATAAAAAAACTAAATGTGCATATTTTGTTTGTTTTAAGGGTTTGCTGTAACACATATTATTGCCAAGAAGCAGATCTGTGCATACTCATATTTCCTTCCAAACACATGCCCTTAAGAAAAAGAGATCTGAAATACTTTAATATCTATAAAATAATATAAAGTGCAAAAAAATTATATATATTACAGTATTGCTAAACGCCTGTATGTAGCCACAGGGCTGCGAGTATTTGGACAGGATGTAGAAGCTGGGTAAGAAAACCACCTACATGAAAAATAATGGCCATATGGAGAGAGTGAGAGGATTTTGGAGAGAACTCAAGTTTATCCCCAGTGTTTTGTTTTTAGCAATCTGGCTAATGCCATGGGCTTATCTATGAACAGTGTAGCCACAGGTCTGTGCATCAGTGAAGCAGAGGGGTTGGTCTGAGAGGAGGCTCCAATAGGGGATCCAACTAAGTGGGGAAAATGAGAGCATTTGGACAGAGTATGCACTCAAGTTCCAGTACGTCAACAATCCAGTTATCTTAGCAGGCTAAAGAGTGACCAGGGACACCTCAGTTCAGCAGAGATGCCATCGTATGCATGTCAACTGATGCAGACCGGACTGTTTTGAGGAATATAAAAGATCTGTTTAACATCAGCAATTTTGTACTTTGTTTTGAGAGTGTACTCAGCAGCATTGTCAATTCATAGCTACTCACAGACAGCACAGAGAGTGATGTCTAACAAGATTAAAATGTTAATGAGCAAACACAGCAGAACCGACCAGCCACAGAGTTCCTAATGTACTCGGAAAGTATAAAAAATATCAGAAAATACAAAATAAAAGATGATGTTAAAAATGTCTGTTAAAAAATGTTTAAATGTACCTGTAGCTTTGACTAATGTATATTCTCAAGCTGTGCCATGGATGGCTCAAGGTGTACAGGAAGTTCAATATGTGTACAAGGACAGGAACAAGGGTGTATTTCTTAAGAAAATGAGAAGAATAGCCTTCATATGTCACATATATCTTACAAAACAGTTAAATTATTTTCTTCACATATCCCAACTTGGTTGAAACTGGGGTCAGTCATGATACAGCAGCCCTGAAACACAGAATGCAGCTTGGGCCAAAGAGTGACAGCTTGGCAAGAATGGGGCATGAACCCCCAACCTTCTAATCAGTAAACCAGGGCCTTAAGCACTGACGTACCAGTCCCCACTAAATTATAATCTAAATTATGGTCATATGGTTACTCTGTGAGTTCCCAGTACCCAGGTCAAATTTATCACCCTAAGTGGTTTAAAAGGCTGAAGCCTTGCCATTAAAGTTTTGATCGTCTCATGTGTTGCAAAAGGAATGTTTTCACATTATATAACTGTAATATATAACTAAAGTTGTAGGCAGATTTGTTGCCTGGCTGTTTAGTTTGGAAGCAACATAGACTATTTATTTTGTTAAATCCGCACATTTCACTCTCAAGGGTTTTCCTGTTTGATATCCCATTGCATTTACAGAAATTGAGAAAATTCCCAAGCTCCTATTTCCAGATGGTCATATTTTCAGCACTGTTTACTCGAACATATGCTGTATATCCAGATACTTTACAATACTACAAGCATAACGCTTGGGTTATTTTACCTTTAGACAACAGTGTTCATTCAGATTCACACTGCATATATTTCAGACGTAAATACTGTACATAAGATGAGCGGTTTACTAGATCATCACGTTTTTCTACACGTATGGTAACCATAAAGATTTTATGTCATGACCATGTAGTAAACAGCGACTCCTCAATCACGATAAGTGTACTTCGTTTACATGTATAACCCGCCCCACTAGGAGCAAAAATGTCAAAATCGCATAAACACCTTATTTTCTGCAAAAACATTCCCTTTATTTCTTTTTTTGAAATTCAAAGCATTGTGCCTGAACAACATTTTCTAGTTTGCTTTTAAAGTGTCACAACAAGATGGAAAGGATATTGAAATCGTTCTGCGTGATGCCTTTCTGTACGAAGCACCTGAATCCCAAAAGCACATTGAAATTACATTCATAATTGCATTCATCCACAGGCCTGCCAAACCTAAAAAGGAATAATGCATATATGACTCAAGGGGTTTGGTGGGTGTCAGTGGTGATGTTTAATAATGCAGCATTATTTTTTAATACAGTCTGTTTAAATATCACTTGTGTAAGGTATAGATTGTAGACAAGTGATGTATGTGTACCAGTCTGATTACAGTTTTATTTTATAAATGCTTCTGGTTAAAAAATAAAATAAAATAAATTCCCAAAATTAGAGGCTGATTAAAAAGACTCTTCTGGGAATATTTTTAACTAGATTTTGAATTGTGATTGTGGAGTTCCATGCTCTTTTAGCCACAATGGTGTTAGTAATGTCATGTACTGATCTAGATTGAGAAGGTTAGAATTGATGAATAGGATTGAGTTCAGAGCTCTATAGCAGGCAAATCAAGATCCACTCCAGCTCATGTAGACCAAACCTTTATGAAGCTGGCTTTGTGCACAGGGGCATTGTCATGCTGGAACAGATTTGGGTCTCCTAGTTCAAGCTACCGCTTCCAAATGCATTCTATACAATTGTGTGCCTCTAACTTTATGGTAACAGTTTGGGGGAAAAACTTTATATATGGCTGGGATATCGTGTGTCCCAAAAACTTTGTCCACACATTGTCAAAGTGTAAACATTGTAAAAATGTAAAAATGAATGTGTTCAACTACAGGACAGTGATGAGCTGTTGCACAGTGTGACCACGGTTTGTGCAAATACCTCCTGTAGCACTCCTTTCTACAATAGAGCTGTAAAGAAAACATGTTTTCTACTAATGAGGCTCCACTGTTTCATCAATAGAACAAGTCTTTTCTTGTATACAGGCTTTAAGTTCATCTTGTGATATAGGAACTGTTGTAATCAGGAGTCAACATTTGTGCAAGTGTGGCTCTAGCTAATCATTCAGAATGCCCACCTAAGTGGTTTAATCGATATATAATTGGCATGTGACTGATTGAGACTAACGACACCAAACTCTTCTTCTCCTTTTATTTTTAACTATTTGCTGAAATAAAATAACTCCAATATCAAAGTCTAGTGTGCTCAATAGCCTCAAGTAAAAGTGAAACTGTCTATCTATCTATCTATCTATCTATCTATCTATCTATCTATCTATCTATCTATCTATCTATCTATCTATCTATCTATCTATCTATCTATCTATCTATCTATCTATCTATCTATCTATCTATCTATCTATCTATCTATCTATCTATTGCTTGAGACAAGTGCCTGTTGCATCTCTAATATGGGATGTTGTACAGAAATTGTAAATAAAATATAAAAACACAGAAACAAAGACAAAGAAATAAAATACTAAATGGCAAACATATAGAAACATGAATCTGACCAGAGCAGGCATTAAAACTGCTAGGAAATTACACAAGTAAAACAAAAAGACAATAAGAGGTTTGTTTATTGAGTAGATGGTTATAGGAAGTGTTAGTCTAAGATTCAAATTCAGAGCAATTAATGCATTTGCTTACCCATTTTTATTAAAAATATAAATACATTTATATAAAATAGGCGAGATTAAAACCTTCAACGCAGCAAATATTTATTCATGATGTCCTTTCTTTAATCATATATATATATATATATATATATATATATATATATATATATATATATATATATATATATATATATATATATATATATAAACATAAATTCCACAGAAAAATCTTTTTTTAACATTTATTAACATTTGTTTTACTGATGCGCCAAGTCTCAAATCAGCACCAAAATCTGCTGTGATGCACACATCTGGCAATTAACCCTCTGTGGTAGCATTTTTTCCTCATAACGGCAAACTTACTGTGGTAAAAAAAGTGTTTGCCCCTTTCCTGATATCTTATTTTTTTTGCATGTTTGTCACACTTTAATGTTTCAGATCATAAAAATAATTTAAATATTAATAAAAGATAACACAAGTGAACACAACATGCAGTTTTTAAATGAAGATATTTATTATTGAGGAAAAACAAAATCCCAAACTACATGGCCCTGAAGAAATCAGGAAGGGGCAAACACTTTTTACACCACTGTAACTTAAATTACTTTGTCTTTTTTATTGTACATATGAGAGCAATACATAACTTGAATCTGTAAAGGATCTACTTTTTTGTATACATTCATGATAGCAAAACGCTGTGCTTTTGTAAAATAAAGAAAAAAGAATGGGGCACTATCTGCTGTCTCTCTTTACAGACACATAAAAAAAAACTTGAATCTCAATAAATACTTGCCTCACAGAAATAATAACAATGCAAAACAGATATTCTCTGATTATGTAATTCGTATGACAGTTAAAAGAGGTACAGTTCTGCTAGTACTATCTCATTAACGGTCCGTGTGGAAACATAGGGACCCCAGTCCCTTTTGTGTTCACAATATAAAAGACTCAAAAGAGAACCCAGTACTCTTTTTGGTCCTCTTTAGTACTGAAGTGATCTCAGAGCCTTTCGTGTTCACACCTCAACCTCATAAGAACTCAGAACCCAGAAATCTGTGCAGCAATGGATTTTGGCTTGCACCCAAAATTTCATTCAAATCGTCATAGAACGGACAGGAATCCTTGATTTCAGCAGACTTCCCAACGACGCATTTTATCACGTGTGCTCATGTACTTTTCTCGTAGTTTTTTCACTTTTACACGACATTGTAGTGCTGTTCTGTTGTAAGCCCCTTTCCTTCAGTTTTTGGGAAAACAGTATAATTAATTTCATGTTTTTATGTGTTGAGAATAGTCCTCTTTCCAAATAATCCTCTTTCCAAATATAAATAAGTGCACAGCTTTCTTCATAAGACCACACGACTCTGCGACCTGCCATGTTGAAAAGTTTTGTGTTTCAGCAGTGACGGAACATGGCTGCAGGTATGGCAAGCCTCCAGGGACATTTGGCGAAATGAAACGCAAAGCGGACCGGGACCTCATTGCTTTCACATGTCACAAACAAAATCGAACCACAAACGGACCCACAAACGAACCGTACTCAGACCACCTCCGGAGGTGGTCTGAGTACGGTTCGCTTCTGGGTCCTTTTAAGGGGTCTGAGATCACTTGGTTTGTTCACATATACACACTGAACCGCTCTGAGAGCATTTGGAGGGCTCAAACGAACTAGGTGTGAAAACACCCCAAATAACTGATGCCATGGTGCAGTTTAAAGATTGATAAGAGCTTTGAGGTAACAGGGTACTGGTAAATATTTGGCTTTGTAGGCAAGCATCAGTGCAGCTACCAGAAGCCAGTGAAAGAAGTGCAGTAGTCGGGTGGTGTGTGGAATCTTACGCAGGTTGAAAACAAGTAATGCAGCTGCATTTTTGGATTATTTGCAGAGGACCAATTGCATTCAGAAGTAGACCTGCCAGCAGAAAGTTGCATCAGTCTCAAAATGACAAGAGACTGAGCAAGTACATGAGCAGCCTCTGTGGAGAAAAATGAAAAAAAGACAGTTGATTGTCCATGGTTACCCTGAGGTTGCGAGCCGTGACTGAAATAGCTTGCTTTGTTATAGACAATCCAGTTATGCATTTCTACAATCCTTGATCTTGAGAAAACACATTTTATACAGACATTCACTGTTCTCGGTGGCATCATTTATTAGAGGCACTATTCATTAGGGATCCTTTTTGAGTCTTGTTGCTCTCAAGGTTTCATCCTCATTCTCATCCTTAGGGAGTTTTTCCTTGTCATTATCATCACTGGCTCACTTATTAGGGATAATTTTATAGGCACTAAACATATAAAGTCAAACTCCATAACCCTTGATCTCTGTAAAGCTGCTTTGGGACAATACCCATTATTAAAAGGACTCAACAAATAAAACCGAATCGAATCAAATTGAATTCTTAAGAGAAAATGATTTTACTTAAGTGTTAAAATGTTGAGCGGAGGCATTTGGTGTCAGCAAAGGACAATTTGGGATGAAATGAAATGGAAGTCCTTTCCATTCGACGCATTAACTGTGGTTTTATTTAGTTTTTGTTTTCATCGCAATAAACCGTGAGACAGAATCTAGGCATAAAGCTCAGCATATATTGTTTAATACACAGCCTGTGCACTCAAACTCACAAGTCTCACAATCTCTAACTAAATTCCTGTCCTCGTATCACTGCTTGATCTATCCCCATGCCCTTTGATAACCTGCACCCAGTGATAAACAGTCTGTCTGAACATTCAATAAGCGTTCGAGTAAGTGAGGCTGACATTCATACAGGTTCTAGAGGTACTTGTTTTGTTTGCCGACATGTCGTTTGTTATTGGTGCAGTCATTTAAGCGAAAGGTCCAGCAAAAAGGATGATTGGATTGCTTTGTGCTTTCATTACCCTCTCAATAGATCAATGTTGGTCCTTTATTTTTGTCTTTCTCAGTGTACCATGCTGACTAGCTAAATTGCCTGTGCTAAAGGTTATAAAGGAACCCTGTGATTAAATGGCAATAGAACTTTTTTTTTTCTCTGTCTTTCTTTATTTATAAATTGTTGAGGCATAGCACAAGTAGTATCAATCAGGTAACACTGTTTAGCCGGACGATTTCCTTTATGGAACAGTCTTCTAGCAGAAATGGTCTCATTTGTGTGATTAATGCTTCGGTCAATAATGAATGAGAAATAGAGCTCAAGAGGAAAAAAGTGGAGAGGTGTATAATGTGATGATTTGATCCATTTTAGATGGAGTATTGCATAATAATTGTTGTACGCTGAGCACTTTTTGATACATTAGTTAGTATTAAACGGGTTTTTAGAAAATATTGTTTTGATATTTTTTTATTTTTTTATTGTTTATTTCAAAAGTGTTAAAGTGTTAAAAGAACATAACTCACACTAATAATGTTGCTAAAGTGAAGTAGGAATGTGTGTATGTGTCATAAAGAGTTTATTGCAACATTTGCAGAAGCTCAGAAAACACAATAGTGTTTAATTACTCTTATTTTTTTCCAAAAAGTTCCAAAAATGTAGTTACTTTAGCTTAAAGTTTTAAATAATCTCAATTAATCGTGTACATTTGGTTTAAAGTTCTGGAAAAAAAAAGCAATTGGTTGATTGATTGATTTATTGATTGTGATATATAATGCAAGTCAAAACAGACACAGGTGCAGATTATTTTATTAAAATACAAATATACACAAAGACAAAGAAACCAAACCCAAAATATAAAAAAGTTATGATTTACTCAACTCACAATGCAATAAGACTAATGGTACCAGTTGTACAATATAATTTACTTACATGTTTTTTTTGTTTGTTTGTTTTTTACGAAATGAGCTTTAAAACGAATTATAAATGAAATTGTCTTTTTTTTTATTCAACAAAATGCTGCACATTTGTTTATAATTTCTTTCCAGTTAAAAAAAAACATTTAAATTTTAAAACACCTAAAAAAACTAATAAATAAATAATACAAATATAAGACATATCTTCAACTAAAGAAATTCCAAGTGTTGACCAGTATTCGAAATCCTTACTTTTCTATGACAGGAAACAGCCCCATATATTTTGCCATAAAAACACACACCTTGTGGTCACTGTGGCTCTTACACTCATCGACCTCACAAATCTGCCAGTCATTGTGGTTTGGCTGTTTAATAGCGTCTCACATGCAGACAGAGGTGACTGGAGCTTCTGATGGTTTATATGCTGCACAAGGTTTGTTGAACAATAAGTGCGTGTTAACATTTTCTATCAGTTGTTTTTTCTCTTACTTCCAACCGCATTTATTTTTAAACTTCAGAAAGACAAATTGCTGCCATACCTTACGATTTGAATTTTCAATATATTCATGGTCAACATTTACGGCAATTGGTAGATGCTGTTATTCAAAGTGACATACATTTATCTCATTCGTACAGCTGAGCAGCTACAGGGTTAAGAGCTTTGGTCAGGGGCCCAGGAATATCAGCTTGGCCTGGTTGGAATTTGAACTCTCAACCCACATAGCCAAAGTGCAAAACATTAACCACTAAGCTGCCACCTTCCTAAGACTTTATTTTGGTGGTTTTCCAAATGCAGACTTTCAATAAATATTGACATTTATAGTTTTGGCCAGATGCTCTTCTCCAAAGCATATTACATTTGTCTTATTTTTACAACAGAGCAGATATGGGGGTTATAGTCCTTACACAGGGCTCTAGAAACGGCAAGGATTAGAACTCACAACCTTCAGATACAAAGTCCAATGCTTTTACCATCAATCTACCACCCCCCCCTCTACACATCAATTAGTGACACCAAGGGATCCTGAAGAACGCATTAAAATGTGACGTGTTGGACGTGAGAGTGTGTTCGAGTCGTAGTAGTTGAGGGTTAAGTGTGCTGCTAAAGGACCCATCAGTGGTAGCTTGCTGATTCAGGGATCTGAACTCACAACCTTCCGATCCATTTTTTCCGGTCATAAAAGGAGTACACAGTAAATGGGATTTCAGTCCCTCAAACTCACTCACACACTAATTTACACCTTGGGGTAATTTAGTATAGCCGGTCCTCTCAACGTGTTTTCGAATGTTAAAAGAAAACTAAAAGAAGAAATCGATACAGACACAAGGAGAACATATGACATCAACACACAAAGCAAGTCTGATAAAGTTAAATGAATAAATATGATATCAGTTAGTCCTGGCATGTCAGTGTAACTCAGTTAATAATACTCAAGCAGGGATTTGACACATTATGAGAAACCATCATCCTCTACGTGCCAGACCATATGAATATCATATTTAGATTAATCAGCCAACAGGCCCATGCTCACTTTGAATAACATACGGCAGTTGTTCCTCTCGAGTTTTTGAAAAGCTGGTTGCTGCAGATGTTACTTAATTGCCTTAATCTCATTTTATTGTCCTTTTATAGCTTTAGACAGAAGCGACAGACAGAGGGAGACGAGAAAGAAAAGGCTTTAAAGGCTTTAGGGAAATGGGGGTTTGAGTAAGCAAAGGAGAAGCAATGGCCGAACCCACTGTGATGTCTGGGAAATATGGTGGGAAGAATGTTGACAATCTGGAAACAAGCCTGCATAATAGATCACAAAAAAGAATGTACAGTGTAAACAGAGCCAAAATAATGATGTGCTTACTATTTTTAACCAGTGTGTACACCTCCAGCTTCCTATTCAATATATGCAGGATATTATATCCCATTTTAGATGCTTTCCTTATATTTTAAATCTGCATTTCATAAACCGAATAACATTTACCCTTGAGACAAAATCATGAAATGATCTGCCAACAGCCATATAAACAATAGAGTCATTCTGTTTTAACAGATTGACCTTGTATGTCTGATATTGATTTACTAGACATGTCTGATTTGTGTTTGTTTGACTGTAGGGCCATTAGTGTGCACTTTAAATTACAAATTACATGCCTGTGGTACAGCAATTTACTGGCAATGGTCTTCAGATTAGAGGTTAGTCATTTCAATTCATCCCAATGACTGTTTTTTTTTTATTCTATTCACCAAAATAATTTGTTCAGATTAAGTCACTGATTCCTTCACAGACTCTTTCAATTACGTTGGTACAGAATAGTTTTAAGAGAGCTGTCATTGATAAGGATATAAATTTTTTTTTTTTTTTTATTATAAGGCTTGTTATCTCTCTCTTCTTGTCAAAAGAGAGAAAAACTGACTGAACCATATGCATACATCTGTTGAACCAACATCAGTGAGTCAGCAGATTCTCATTCTTTCACTCAGTTCAACCACAAACAACAATTGATTTGTTTATTTAGTTTGCACATGAATGACAATTATTGTTTGGGAATGTTTTGCAAATGTGGTGAGACTTGTGGTATTAAATGTCTGTTTAATGCAGCTTTCATTTGACATCATGTTTATTGTGCAAGGTCATCATCAAACATCACTTATTGATAAATTGGGATTATGGTTTGTGTGCAGGTATAAAACTTCCCCATAGTGCTACATTTTCTTCATTTCATAGCAACGCACTTTTTCTCCTGTTAAACCAGTAAGACCCACGTCTAAACCAAATGACTGACTCATTTGTTGGTTTTGTTCATGAATGACAATTGCAAGTTTAAAACCATTAAAATTGTCCCTATCATTTGTATATAATCAATACTGCTCTTCAGACTGTTCTTCAGTTATTCAGAGTGTTCTTCAGACTGAACACCAAGTCTTACTTAGATAGAGAAGTGTCCTTTTAATAGCTTCAGCCAATGACATACTCTTTTAAAACGACCAAATCAGTCACATGTTTTTCTCAGTGTAACGGCCATTGGCTCTTGGAAATGAAATTTGCACAATTCCAGAAACACTCTTTACCTTCTCCCACCCTTCAGTTTACTTTTAAGCATTCACAGAGAGAAAAAAGTTCATACAATCAAAGCAACCACAAACAACAATTAGGCCATTAAGTAAAGTAAACAAAAATAACATCAGTTTGATTAACTAACACAACAACACTTTTATTTTTTCCATTTTAGAACTTGATGTTCTTTAATGCTATTGATTTAGAACTTGATGTTTCAAAACTTCAAAAGACATACTTCAACTTTAAATATTTCATTACCATTTTTTTTGGGGTGATGGAGGATAAATGGGTCTTGAAAACCCACCCCATTCTAAAGTGCGGAATGGCTGAAAAAAACTTAAAGAACCATCGCTTTAGAAAGACATAATATTTGAGAAATCAACCACTTAACAAACAAACCATTGCAGTTTGGAAATATTGGGATATGAACGCAGACCATCTGATCTGTAACTCATCGCCTTAAACAACCACAACTAACTACACTACACTAACTATAAAACTAATTTAACTATGGCAAATCAAATGTTTCACTAGAGTTCTAGTGGCTTTGGCGTGCTTCCTTCTAACGGTAAAACAGATGCCTGATAGCATCATGTTAGCTATTGAACAGTGCCATAGAGTGCTCTCTTTATGCATTTTCTTTATTACTTATACAATTCAGTATTGTACTATTTTTCAGTACTCGTCAGTTTAAGCAATTGCAACAAATTCTGGAACAAATTACTGAGGTATTACTCTACTTTGCTAGGAGCCTTGTTACTTTAAAATTAAGACAATTTTAATTTTATTTTTTATAGTGGAATTTTAAACTTTTTAGTTTTAAACTAAAGGTTTTAACCACTAGACTTTATGACATGTCTGACTTTATGTGCACATGCATGTTACACAAAGTAATGTCAAGAAAGAGTGTTAGAAACTTGTTCAGGATGAAGAAATTAAAGTTGAAAACATGAATATAGCTCCAATTATGTAATGTAAAAATGATTGCAAAAATGCAATTTAGCTGTACATTTTATTTCATGTTCAATGTAATCATGAGCTTCCCATATATGATGTGTGTAGCTTTTTTTTGGTAGGAGTCTCTTTTGCAAAATAAACAAAACAATTTATATAAACAAATAGTAATTGCTGCATTACCATTTTTGGGCCCTGGTTTCCCTTCTTGGTCCGTCTTTAAAGGTGGTTTAGGCCACTTAATATCCCTATAAGCAAAGTGCAAACACTTTGAGAGTCAGATCTCGTTAAAGCTCTTGTTTTTTGTATTAAGAAAAGCAGTACAGATGGTCCCTGAGTCCCACAATGGTTCGACTTAGGATTTTTTTTTTCGATCTTATGAAAAAAAAGGGATACGACAAAATTGTAAAAATATAAAAATATTCCCGCAACAGGCACAGGCAGCAGCGTACGATGTACAATACGTTGGAAGCGCAGCTGGGATGAGTGTATCTCTCACCCTGTGAGATGCCCCACTCTCGCTAGCAGTCGACGGAGTGTCTTAGTGTGTATTTTTTTCTGTTTCAAACAGCAATATCAGTAATAAAAGCATGTCTCTCAAGCGCCTAGTCCTCCGCTTGTGGAAAAAAAAAAAAGAGAAAAGCCAACAGTTTAGAGCAGAAAATGAAAATTATAAATCAACATGAAGCAGAAAAGCTTGTGTCACAGTCATAGTACCATCTTCAACTTACGATATTTGTGACTTACGATGGGGTCGTCGTAACGTATCTCCATCGTAACTAGAGGAATATCTGTATATGCTTTATTTAAAAGCTCCATTACTTCCAAATAAAACAGCTTTCTTTACAATTTCTACAATAAGGCCATGAATGACATCTATGTAATTCTATGTGGCAAAATAAATTCAAAGCACAACATCGAAATCTTTTATATGGTAAAACATTATTACATTTCCTTTCTGTTTCCATAAGTATGCTGTCAGAGCCACAATCAAAGCAAAGAAGGAAACATTTTCCTCAGAAGAAAACTTTTTCAAACTTCTTTTCTGCTGTCAGCAGAGCCATTAAAGGTCTCCAAGGCCTGGAAATGCGTCAGAAGGAAATAAAAAAAAAAAAAAAAAAAGTGTGTTTGGATGTTATGAAGATTGTGATTCTGCATTATTGCTTGCTTTTAGCAGTGTTTAAATGTATTTAATGTCCTGTTGATACACCAACTTAAGTACCCTTGTGCTGATCCTGCTCTAATATTGTTCAAACGTCATTGAAGTTTCTCCTTGGGCACTATTTCTGGTGTGCTAGGGCCAATTACGGCATATATTTGTCAGCTGAGAGAATGACTAACAAGTTCGCTTTTCCACTTGCGGCATCTTTGATGTTGATTCACAGCCTTTGTAAAATCGTAATAATGTGTTATTTCCTACAAGTGGTATAATGGAGCTAAATTGGACGGTGTCAATTAAAAATCATATTTAGTGTTATGAGTTCTGCGCTTCAGCCTCTTGCCATGAATGCCAATAAAGCGAATGCCATCCGGGTAATTTCTTTTCTGATGCACATGAATACAACTGGGATTTTTGAACGTGTTGAAACGCCCTAGACATTTCTGTTAACGGGGTATTGGGATGCGAGGTCTTCCGGAGTCGAGTGAAACGTAGCATAATTTTACACCAGACACAGGAAGCTAATCTCATAGCTGGCATATGGGCAATTGAAACATTTGTGATTAAACGTCAGTTATAGACATTATAGCCTCTCAAATACTGCTGTCTGACAATTACAAATTGCTAAAAGCTGCAATTACAACAGCAAAGACAACCATAATTAGTGACCTCATTGACAAATTTAAATCTTTTCCTGTGTAAGCTGTAATAGACAAGCTGACTTATACATTTAAGAATGTACAGTTCTTAGTGCAGCATAGCTACAGTATGCTTTATATTTATATGAAACCAAATGATTCTTCTGTAATAACGAGTCATTGTAATATCAGATTGTTTTTGTAGTAACAGCTCATACACAAGGACTTATTTAGCAAACACCGCATGTTCTAAGACTAATAATAAACCGATTAGAAAATATGTTGTTTAATAAAATTCAAGATCTTTCAATCATTCATGCAGTGTTTTTTTTTTTTAAGTTAACATTTATTTAACATTTATAGTCTCGGTTGTAAGTGCTCTCTTGATTATGCTTCTTGTTTTCTCGGTAAAATGCCAAGCTGTGCTTTTTGTGTGTGTGTGTGTGTGTGTGTGTGTGTGTGAGAGAGAGAGAGAGAGAGAGAGAGAGAGAGAGAGAGAGAGAGAGAGAGAGAGAGATTGGTGAAGAATGACTTTTTATATCCATTATAACCTAGGTGAGAAAAGGAACAATGGCTGCTCTCATTGTTGTGACGCTGTGTTGTTCCACAAAATAATTTGAACTATAAAGCACAAAAAGATGCAACGTGTCATTCATTAACAAATTAGAAATTGCAGTCGTTTGCAAATTGCTGTGGTAATTCGTGAATAAAGTGTAAGACACCCCAGACAATGCTGTTTTATAAAATTCACTATGGGAGGTAGTGGCTCTCTGCTTGCATTGTTGTGCAGCATTACCTCCAAACATATAAACATTCACCAAGCAGCTATATTGAAAATATTGTGTAGGCGCTGACTCTTTGAGGCCTGGACTTTACAATGTGTGCTGTGGATTCTTGCACCAAAATGTTTCAATCCTTCCAGTCCTATAAGTTACAAGGTGGGGCCTTCATGGATTGTACTTGTTTATCCACAGAGATTTGATTTAATTGAGATTTGGGGAATTTGGAGAAATTTTTTTATTTTTGTCATGTTCATCCAACCATCCCAATACAATATCAGGGAAAACATAGATTGTTGAATGGTTCTTCCACACCACCCTACTAAACTTTCTTTTGGCTTCTCCTATTAGGGGTCGCAACAGCAGATCCTCCGCATGTTTGATTTGGCACATGTTTTTACGCCGGATGCCCTTCCTAACAAAACACTCTCCATTTATCCGGGCTTGAGACCGGGGTTGGCTGGGGTTGGTTCCCTGACCGGGGATCGAATCCGGGCCGCAGCAGTGAGAGCGCCACATCCTAACCACTAGACCACCACTACACTCATTTCACTGTCTTTCTGTATGTTCCCACATCGGATGGTTGCCTAGAAAGCCAAGAATTGACCAGTATCCCTCTGCCCCAAAACTACATTTATGGCATTTAGCATATGCCCTTGTCCAGAGCGATTTACTATAATCTCATTCATACAACTGAGCAGTTTAGGGTTTAAGGCTATTCTCAAGTGTCCAACAGTGGCAGTGGCATTTAAACCTTCTGACCAGAATTCCAACATCTTAACCACTGAGCTACCCTCACCCAATCTTTCTGACCTCAAGCACTGTTTAAATGATCCCACCATCTCTCAGGGTTCTAGCAATACCTGCTTCAAGACTCTCCTTTGTTCTGGCACATAGGTTGTGTAATGAACTTCCACTTGATGTCTAGCAGTTAATAAATTATGTCTAAAAGGCATACGTCTTCCAACAGGTCTCAAATTAGCACTTTTTCTTAAAACAAATAACTCTTTAACCATGATGCACTGTGTTGTGACACGTTTCTTTTATTAGCCAGCAGTAGCTTTCTCAGTATATTGTGCTACGGCAGCTCATCTGTTAGATTGGACCAGATAGAAGGGTATGTTTTGGTGGATATTAACCACTGCATACCAGGGTTAATCCACAAAACCTGCTATTTTGGAGAAGCTCTGACCCAGTCATTACGATTTGGCCTCCTTGTAAAATTTGGTTGTTATTTGAAAAGAATTGATTGTTTTCTTGTTGTCTAAACATGTTTTACCCCTTGACAGTTGTCATTGTATCAAGATAATGTTATTTGCTTCACCTGTCAGTGATTTAATTTTAAGGCTGATCAATGTATATTGATAAGGTATAAAAGGTAAAGGGGGCTTTTTACTTGTCACACATGCATTACAGCATGGTGATACTTTTCCCATATATCCCTCATGTCAGACCACAGAATCAGTAATGACACATTGCCCCTGGATCACAGAGGGTTAAGGGCCTTTCTCAAGGTTTCAAAAAGTGCCAATTTGGCAATACTGTGGCCGAACCACCAACCTTTTAAACAGTAACCCAGAGCCATAACCACTGAGCTATCACTTCCCCAGGCAGAATTTGGTCCCAATATCAGAAGTGTGGTGACTATGGGTTATGTTAAATGTTCTCTACCATTTGCTTTCCATAAGCCTTAAGTCTAGATTCTTCATTCAGAGAAAAAGAAAGTCTCCTCATATTGTCCAAGAAAATTCTTATGTCCATTTCAGCAGCAGTTAGGTCAGCAATATCAGCTCACATTCTCATTAGCTTTTCACGATATCAACTGAAAAGTGCTGCATCAATAAATCACCGCTCAGGGATATTTCACAGAGTAGTGAAAGGACTGAAACTCGTTGAATTGATTTAGATAAACAGGACAAAATGAGAGCCCGGGATGTGAGATGAAAGAAAATGCAATGTATCCATGTAAAGAGATTTTTCTTTTTAATCCTTTTGCTGCTAACCTGCATGACTGGATACCAGAGCGACTCTTCGATTCAAGAGTGAAATTCATCTGCTTGAGAACAAACAGTAAAAATGAAATTTCAAAAGTTGGAAAAGTGAACGTGTGCTCGAGGGCAGATGAATGAAGCTGTCAGATACTTAGAGAAAAGAAGCATTAATCCCTTAGCTGCAGTGTCCAGCATGGAGGAGATGAAGTGAGGTATCCTGGTGCTCAAGATTTAATTAACCCCTTCATGCATAAATTGTGTTTCAGCATTTGCAGTTTTTTTTTCTACTTTGTCTAAATATCAAAAATAAAAAATTAATTATTACCATCAATTCACGGTTTGGGAATCAGGCCACATGTTCTATGCATAGGGTAAATTCATAAAATATGCAAAAAATATTTCAAAAATAAACAAGTAAATAGACAAATAAATAAATCTACCAAGTTTCAAAATGGATTAGGTGCAATGTATTGGGTTGTGTCATGCATGTACAGGCGAAAGCGGAGCTGGGCAAAAACAGAGTTTTAATGATAGGTGCAGAAATATCCAAGGAACACACACAACCAGGAGGAAAGCGGCAGCGAAAGCAAAAGTCTGTATCGAAAGTTCGTGTAGCATATAAAGATAGCGCGGAGAGCTGGCAGCAAAACGGGGAATCATGAAGCTGACAGCTAGAGTCCATAAGCACAATAACGGACGGTAATAGTGGGAAGCGGACTTGCTTATATAGGAGGGAGTCTGATGGAAGTCAGGTGCGCTGAGTTAGTAATCAGGCGAGGAGCTCCGAGTTGGCGGGGCATGAGCGGGTGAGAGCGCAGGGCGCTCCCTGACACCACCCCCTCCCCCAGGGGCGGCACCAGACGCCCGAGCCCTACGACGAGACCGTATCCCTCCCAGTCGAAAAGGTACTCAAGGCGACCCCCACGCCGTCGTGAGTTCAACACCTCGCGCACCGCGTAGACCCCAGGCTGGTCTACGACCTCCGGCTGGACGGACACGTCGGGGCCACCTAGAGAGGGAGAGAGAGAGACGGACGGTAAGGCTTCAGCAGAGATACATGGATCGTCGGGTGGATACGATACCTAGGCGGGAGCTTCAGACAGTAGGTCACCTCGTTGACCTGCCGGGTGATCTTGAACAGGCCTACAAAGAGGGGGCTGAGCTTGCGGCACGGGAGCCTGAGCCGTAGGTCTCTGGTGGAAAGCCATACTCGGTCACCTGGCCGGAAACGTGGCGCCTCCAGCCGATGGGCGTCGGCGTACCGTCGTGTGTTCCGTACCGCTCTCCGGAGTTGTGTGTGTGCCGACTCCCAGACCCGATTGCTCTCCCGAAACCATGCGTCCGCGGCGGGCACGTCACTGGGCTTGTCGGAGAGGCTGGAAACCCAGTGTACACTGGAAGGGTTTAAGCCCCGTCGCGTCTTGGCGAAGCGAGTTTTGGGCGTACTCAGCCCATGGTAGAAAGCGACACCAGCTCTCCTGGTCCTGGCTGCAATAAACCCATAGATAATGGCTGAGCTCCTGAACCTTCCCCTCCGCCTGCCCGTTGGTCTGGGGATGGTAACCGGAGGAAAGGTTGACCGAGACCCCTAGGAGACGAAAGAAAGCCCTCCAGACCGGTGAAGTGAATTGCGGTCCTCGGTCCGAGACGATCTCCTCCGGGAGGCCGAAAGTGTGGAAGACCTGGTGGAATAGGGCCTCGGCTGTTTCCAGGGTGGTCGGCAGGCCCTTCAGGGGGATAAAGCGACAGCCTTTCGAGAACCGGTCCACAACCACCAGGATGCGTGATGCTGAGTTAGTAATCAGGCGAGGTTTCTGGAGCGTGGCCGTGCGGATCTCTTCATCTAAGTCCCAGATGATCGGCCCCACGATGAAATCGGGTGGAAGGATGGGGACCGGGTGCCCGGGTTCGTCAGCCCCGAACAGGCGGGAGAGGGCGTCTGCCTTATCGTTTTGGGCCCCCGCTCGATAGGTGACTAGGAAGCGGAAGCGGGTGAAGAACAGGGCCCAACGAGCCTGTCTGGGGTTAAATCTTCGGGCCTCCCACAGGTACTGGAGGTTCTTATGATCCGTGATGACCGTGAACGGGTGCTCAGCGCCTTCCAGCCAGTGCCTCCATTCCTCCAGGGCGAGTTTGATGGCCAGGAGCTCCCGGTTCCCGATATCATAGTTCTGTTCCGCCGGGGTGAGTTTGTGGGAAAAATACGCACACGGGTGGAGCCTTGGAGGGGAGCCCGTCCGTTGAGACCCCCGTCGAGGATGCGTCCACCTCGACGATAAAGGGATGTGTGGGATCAGGGTGGCGAAAGACGGGGGCGTGGCAGAAACGCTCGCGGAGCTCGTCGAAAGCCTCCTGAGCCTCACGGGTCCAGCTGAGGGTGCGTGCCCTTCCCCGGAGGAGCGAGGTGAGGGGAGCGGTGATCTGGCTGTAGCCCTGGATGAACCGACGGTAAAAGTTGGCAAAGCCCAGAAAGCGTTGGAGCTCTTTGATGGTGGTCGGGATGGGCCAGTCCTGCACTGCTTGGACCTTCCCTTCATCCATTTGAATCCCCTGGGAGCTAATGACGTAACCGAGGAACCGGGTCTGAGGGTGGTGGAACTCACATTTGGAGAGGTTCAGGTATAGGTGTTGTGAACGAAGCGCTCCTAGAACTTGTTTCACATGGTCCAGGTGTTCCTCCAGAGTCTGTGTGTATATGTGTGTGTAAACCATCATGAACCTCTGGAGGTATGGTCGGAGCACTTCGTTCATGAACCCCTGAAATACGGCCGGGGAGATGGAGAGGCCGTACGGCATGACCCGGTACTCGTAGTGTCCCGAGGGCATGATGAAGGCCGTCTTCATCTCGTCCCCCTTCCTAATGCGCACCAGGTTGTAGGCGCTTCTTAGGTCGAGCTTGGAGAAGATCCGTGCCTCCCGTAGCTCCTCCAGGGCCGCCGGAACGAGTGGCAGGGTATAAGGAAGAGGAACAATCTGGGAATTTAGCTGCCGGTAGTCGATGCAGGGCCGGAGACCACCGTCCTTCTTCCCCACAAAGAAGATGCTGGAGGCCGCCGGAGAAGTGGAAGGAGCGATAAACCCTTGACGGAGAGCCTGTGCGATGTATTTCTCCATCGCCTTGTGTTCAGGGGCTGATAGGGGGTAGATTCGGCCTTTAGGCAGCTTCGCCCCCGGAAGCAAGTCGATCGCACAGTCCCAAGGCCGGTGAGGGGGAAGACGAGTGGCGGTCTGTGCGCTGAACACATTCATGTAGGCCCGGTACTCCTCAGGGAGCTCAACCTGTGTGTCTGTGGTGGCGGCTTCCACCTGGGTAGCACCCATGATGGCCCGTGGGATCCTGGAGGGAAGTCCGGAGAGGCAGTGTTGGAGGCAGTGAGGGCTCCACTCCAGAATGTCACACGGGTCCCAGGAACACCTCGGCGCGTGTTGTTAAAGCCAGGGCCTTCCCAGAATCACGCTGACAGTGGAGTCCTCAAGCACCATGAACCTGATTTCCTTCTGGTGGAATAGTCCGATCCGTAATGTTATCGCCGGGGCACAGTACTTCACCCAGCCCTTCCCCAGCGGGCGCCCTTGGATGGTCTGCATGGCTAAGTCCTGGGAGCCCCTCTCTCGGCGGAGCTGTAGCTGGTCGAGGCAGGCCTGGGAGATGAAATTTCCTGCGGAACCGGAGTCGACCAGCGCCCGTACTGACAGAGATAGAGTGGGGGTTAGCAGAGTCACCAAGAGCTTAGACAAAGGAGATATTTCTGTTGGAAAAGGAACTGAACTCACCGAGGCACGGGGTGGGCGAGTAGGGCAGCTGGCGATGAGGTGACCCGGCTTTTCGCAGTACAGACATCTACCCGTAGCCAGGCGGTCGTTACGCTCCCTCTGGGTCAGTCTTTGGGTCCCGAGCTGCATGGGTTTGACCCCCGAAGACGTGGGCGCTGCGGGTTGCGTGGCTGGAAATGACGACGTGGGCAGAGGTTGCGAACTCCGGCAGGCAGCCAAACGCTGTGCGAGGCCGATGGATTTCTGTATAAAACCTTCTAAACCCACAGAATCATTGTGAATGGCCATCGCGAGCTTTATTTCTGGAGCCAAACCTTGCCGATAAATCCCGCCAGGGTGCGAAAACGGAGGCTGTAATCGGTAATGGAATCCTCACCCTGGTGCAACCCGAGCAGCTGATCCACCGTAGCGAGGACTCTGGGGGAGGTACTGAACACTTCCCGGAAGTGCGCGGTGAATGCGGTGTAGGAATACACCACCGGTCCTGCGGCTTCCCAGAGAGATTGAGCCCAGGCCAATGCCTTCCCGGAAAGCAAGGAGATAATAAACGCGATCTTTGCTAGAGCAGTGGGGAAACGTTGCGGCTGCATCTCTACGAAGAGGTTTACTTGCATCAAAAACCCGCGGCACTCAGATGGTTCACCGGAGAAGGTGGACGGGAACGCCATCGGAACGCAGGCGGCCGCTGATGTGGGATGAGCGGCGGCGGAGCGATCCCGTACCGTGTCCGATGTGGCGCCGGCATGTGACTCCATATCCAGGTGAGGGGCGGCTTATTCCCTTTTCCTTTCTCTTTCGGTCCGTTATTCTGTCATGCACGTACGAGGCGAAAGCGGAGCTGAGCAAAAACAGAGTTTTAATGATATGTGCAGAAATATCCAAGGAACACACACAACCAGAAGGAAATCGGCAGCGAAAGCAAAAGTCTGTATCGAAAGTTTGTGTAGCATATAAAGATCTGGCAGCAAAACGGGGAATCGTGAAGCTGACAGCTAGAGTCCATAAGCACAATAACGGACGGTGATAGTGGGAAGCGGACTTGCTTATATAGGAGGGAGTCTGATGGAAGTCAGGTGCGCCGAGTTAGTAATCAGGCGAGGAGCTCCGAGTTGGCAGGTCATGAGCGGGTGAGAGCGCAGGGCGCTCCCTGACAGGTTGGATGGTTAAAACAAACAAAGAAATAAATAACTAAAACAATGAAATCTACAGTGCTCAGTAGAGGCACAATAATAGTATTTAAAATAATTGTTTTACTTTCGTTTTGTTTAAAATGACAGCAAAAATTGGAGCTATAAAAAACAAGTTAAATTGCCCACATTTTATATTCTATTAATGTATTTTTATTATCAATTAATTATTATTATAAATTTTTTATTATTATTATTATTATTATTATTATTATTATTATTATTAGTATATATTATTTTTTATATTATATATTTTTTTATATTATATTCTTTCTGTCCATGAACAGTGTTTTTTCACCGAAAGAACTGTCACTCACTCTGCTCTATTTTGCACTATACATTCTAGAGACTGTTGTGTATAAAAAAATCCCAGGAGATCAGCAGTTTCTGAAATACTCAAACTATCCTCTGACACCTACAGCCATGTGTCACAGAGATGATATCTTTCCCTATTATAATGTTTGATATGGATATTAAATTAAGCACTTGACCTATGTTTTAATGGTTTTATACACTGTGCATCGGTTACATGGCTGATTGGATAACCTCCGCTAAGTGGACAGCATGTGTGTGTATATACATGTGTATATAAAGAGCTTTCTCATGACTGTCTATAACTGTGTATGCTACGCATCAAAGGGTTTAAAGGTTAAATCCGAGGAACGAAAGGAGTCTAAAGAAAACATTTTCCTTATTAGCGAATCATTTATGTCAAAGCTATCATTGCCCCTTCCTTTCATAAATTTCCTGTTATTATCATTTAGGGGCTACATTATTAACCTGGACTGTTTTGTGGGTACAGAGTTGCATTCAACTGTTACATTTGGACGTCTTTTATGTTGTTACTAAATGATTCATAGTACTTAGAGAACAATGTGCTTTAAGATGAATAAATGAATCAAAGGTTCTAAAGGTTAACTGCTCTCCAAGAGGGTCATTTTGTCACCCATGTCTGCCTGTCATGCTCTTTTACTATTGCTAATACATACATTAAGTTTCAATGAATCTTAAAATCACAAATATGGAGACGTTTTTAACATTAAAACTTTTATTTGATCAAAGTTTTGATTTCTCAAATGTAACGTGAATAGCTCAAGCCTTCATTACTAGTTGTAAAATATCTCTAAATATAACATCTAAACAATGTGTCGAGGTGTGGGAACTGTGGTAGAAGTGAACTAAGTGACTCTGGTGCCTTGAACGATTACAAAAAAATGAATGCGTAATTTTTTTCTAATCTTTCAATGGACCAGAATCAATGATTCCTCATGTACTGGAATTATGCATTGCACAAATGCATTAGATTTACATTAATGGCATTTAGCAGACGCCCTTTTTCAGAGCGACTTACAACTAAGCAATCGAGAATGATGAGCTCAAGGGTCCAGCAGTGGCAGCTTGGAGGTGCTGGGATTTGAATTTGTGAGCTTCCAATCCAGAGTCAAATGCCTAAAACACTCCACTATATACCAGATGTACCATTCAGCCTATTTATTGTGTTGTCGTTGGGTTGTGTCCTTACTTGATTTCAGATTTGTTTCATGAAATCACATGATCCAGATGTTCCACTTATACCACAACAATCTGCAATTTCCACTTTTTAACACATTAGCGATAAGTTCGTTCCTGTTATCAATTCTGTTATAAACATGACACGTTGTCATTATCTCTCTCTCTCTCTCTCTCTCTCTCTCTCTCTCTCTCTCTCTCTCTCTCTCTCTCTCTCTCTCTCTCTCTCGCTCTCTCTCTCTCTCACACAAAAATTGTAGCTTGTCATATTACCGAAAAAATCAGATGTCATAAATTGAGAAGGAATGAAACTGTCCCAAAGCCTTTCTAACAAAAAATGTCACCACATCAATGTTGATTTGTTTCTCTTTGTTACATCGCGCATCTTTATCTGTTTTTATCCTCAAATATGGTAATTTCATACCATTTTTTATTTTAATTTTGTTTAAGCTATTACAGAAATACACTTAAATCCTTCAAGCTTCCAAATCACAATACATAAAAATCTGTGTTGCATTCAAATTAAATACACAGAATGCCAAAATGAGAATGCATGATTTGGGATCATGTCATAATTATACTAATATAATAGAAATGAACACAGGTGACATCACATGACACATGACTCTGGTAAAAGTTGAAGTACTGAGTATACTTTTTTTAAAGTTAAGAAGTTTTGGCTCTGACATGTACTTAAGTAAAAAGTAGCTATTACTAGTACCTGATTTAGTGTCATGCTGGTAACTGGACCTCACATTATATTAATAATAGGGCCGTCAATCGATTAAAATATTTAATCGCGATTTATTTGCATGATTGCCACGGGTTAAATTATATTGATGCTTTATGTAAATGTATGTTTATTATTAGTGAAACCAAACTCACCATAGAGCATGAAGACAAAATATTCTTGTAAATTTTTTAATGTAATTATAGTATTTTAAATTACGGAAATCACCAAGACACCAAACCTTTGCTATGTTTCCACACGGACGGATAATGAGGTGATACCAGAGAAACTGTACCTCTTCTAACTTTCATATAGATTAAATAATTAGAGAATATTTGTATTCCATGTCAATTGGAATACAATTGGAATCAATAGGCACTGTCCATGTTCTTTTGCCAGTGTGAGTCTAGTCTTCTTGACTCTGTGAAACACTTTCGGAAACTGTTTGTTACCTTACTGCACTTGACCATTAAAACAATAACTACTCTAAACTCTGGTCCTGCTTTTTGTCCAAACAACCCATAACAACTAAATGGTTATTGTTCCCACACTCCCCTAGGCCTAGCCAAGGTGGGAACGTAACAACACTACATAGACAAAAGTTGTGGACACCTGACCATAAGATTGGTATACTCTTTTTGAACATCCCTTTCCACATTAATTCCGCATGTGCTGTTTTATTAACCTTCACTCTTCTGGGAAGTTCTACTATATTTTCGTTTGTGCTACATTTAAATACAGTACAGCTTCAAAATGAGAATGCTAGACTTGGCAGTCCCAGAATCCTTGGAAAGATGATTAACCCTTTTCCCTCCTTCTCAAATCAGATCTGAAATACCACATTTGAACCAGCATAATGGGAATGAACCCAGGTTTAAACAAACATCAATATGTCAGACATTTGATGGGGTTTCAGTCAATCCCTAAACCAATCAGACTGAGGAGTTTAATAAGCTTACAACCTTGAAGGGGCACTAGTCAAACACAGGTTAGCATATGCACACTCATTCATAACCAGCATGGATGCATGGAGAACATCCAGAGTAAACTAAAAGGTAATAAATGCAACCGGTCAAACACATAAAACAAGCTAAATAAGTAAAGAAAATTGCAAAACAAAGACCATCCATAATAAACAAAGCATGCTGAGTAATGCAGAAAATAAAGAACCATACAAACTAGAGCATATAATAATCCTCACAGAGGGTAATCATGGACTTCACCAACATGTGCCTGTAATTGACTGAACAAGATCTGAAAACTTGTGTTAAAACGCTCTCCATCTACTATAGCGTTTTCAATAGTCAATAGTCCACACCGAAACATCTGAAAATGTTTACATCTATTTAGTGCACACACATCACAAAAGAAGAAACTTAACTTGAGTTCAGATTTGCTTTGTGAAACTATATGGACCAAGTGTGTCATTCGACTTATCCCTTATATAATCTTACATTACTTATTAACAAATGCCACATCTTGTTTTTTTTATTTATAGACAAGTTAGTTACCGTTATCATTTCTGTTATAACACGGACAAACTGTCACTCCCTCTCTTCCTTTCTATTTCTGTCTATCTTTCTCTCAAAAATTGCAGCTTGTCATTTCACCAAGAAATCAGATGTTATAAACTTTCCCATGCTGGGAAACATTGAAACTGTCACAAAATGTCCTGATGCCTTCCATAAAACTTACATAAACTTCTAACAAAAAAAGTTTTTTCTATTTGTTTCTCTTTGATAAAGGGGAACCTTCAGGAATTAGAGCTGCATCAGAAACACTTTGGGAATGCTTTCATGTTGTCCGTGCTCTATGCTTTGTGCTTCTTAGACCGAGGCTGATGCCCCGGTTTGATGGGGTGTCCTCCATCCTGGTGGGGCCCAAGCAGGCTCTGGTCATGGAACAGGATGTGGTCACTCTCTTGAGGAAGGTGGCCATCGAGGTGGTCCCTCCATCAGAAAGAGAGTACGGGTTCTACAGCCGGTATTTCATAGTTCCCAAAAAAATGGATGGGGGGTTGCATCCTATACTGGATCTGGAGCAGCTGAACCGCTCGCTTTTGTGACTCAGGTTCAAGATGCTTACCTTAAAGCAAGTCGTGTTCCAAATCAGGTCCGAGGACTGGTTTGTGACCATAGATCTGAAGCATGCATACTTTTATGTATCCATCCTTCCAACTGACCTAAGGTTTGCTTTCGGCGCCAAAGCTTACCAATATCGGGTCCTTTCATTTGGTCTTGCCCTCTCACCCCTCACCTTCACAAAGTCTGTAAATGCGCCACTAGCCTCGCTAAGGCTTCGGGGCATCCTCATTCTAAATTATATCGATGATTGGTTGATGTTGGCTCAATCAGAGCAGCTGGCATTTCAGCATCAAAATGTCGTTCTTGCCGACATGAAGGAATTGGGTTAAGGCTAAATGCCAAAAAGAGTGTGCTTTCTCCATCACAGAGAACCACTTACTGAGGCATAGTATGGGATTTGTCCCTTATGCAGGAACATTTGTCCCATACTCATGTTAAGTCCATTATCACGGCTGTCAAGAGAGTGAGGGAAGGCCACTCACTCACTGTAAAGCAGTTTCAAAAACTGTTGGGTCTGATGACAGCAGCATCTAATGTGGTTCCACTTGGCCTCTTGCACATGAGACCCCTTCAGTGGTGGCTCAAGACCCAAATTCTCTCGGAGGGGCAATCTAATCTATACAATCAAGGTTATGTGGCGAACCCTACGGGCCTTAGATGTTTGGAGAGATCCCGTGTTCCTGACTAAGATCCCTATGCAACGTATGCGCTAGACCAAATCTGGGAACAATTTCACAGAGCTCAGGCGGACCTGTTTGCGACTCACAAGACATGGTATTGCCCCTTCTGGTTTCCCTAACCCCCTCAGCCCCTTTAGGGCCTGATGCCATGATAAATGCGTGGCCGAGGCTGCCAGGACGGAGTCTGTCTCCTACTGGTGGAGAATACTCTCAGAAGGGATCTTCTATCTCAGGCAGGGGGTACAACAATACCCCTGCCCAGAGCTGTGGTGGCTGTGGCTGTATCCCCTGAGGGGGTGCAACTCCTAGCCGCCAACCTCTTCACCGAGGTGGTAGAGACCATTCTTTAATCCAGAGCTCCCTCCACAAGGACGCCGTACTCCGTAAGGTGGCGCCTGTTCACTGCATGGTGTAAATAACACCACTTAGATCCGGTTAACTTTCTAGTCGGTTCAGTGCTGGAATACCTTCAAGAACAGTCCGCCAAACTGGTGCCAAACTAGGAAAAATGTGTTGTTTTTCTTTTTCTTTTGGCTGCTCCCATTAGGGGTTGCCACAGCGGATCATCCATCTCCATACTACTCTGTCACTCTTTTCTCTACATCTGCCTCTTTCAAAAAATGTCTTCCATCACCACATCCATGAGCCTCCTTTTTGGCCTCTGCACATGTCCAAACCATCTTAATCTTGCCTCTCTCTCTTTGTCCCAAAAACGTCCTACATGCACTGTCCCTCTAATAAACTAATTTCTAATCCTGTACATCGTCGTCACTCCCAACGAAAACCTCAACATCTTCAGCTCTGCTACTTCCAGCTCCACCTCCTGTCTTTAAACCATACAACATAGTAAATAAGTTGTTCTACTTTGTATAATGTTATATATTTTATTGGACATAGGATTGTTTCTCTTGGTAAAATTGTGCACTCTACTGAGAGATATTGATTATTCTTGAATATTACTATGCATGATTGAACAAACAGAGAAAAATCATAAATGAGTCTTTTTTCTTTTTTTGCATGCTCAAAAATAACCATAAAAAGCTATTTTCTCCTTTAATATTAAAAAACAAAAGAATAAAGGCATCATAATTCACATTTTGTTTTGCGATTGTGAATCAAAAAACACAAAGTACACAGTGTGTGTGTGTGTGTGTGTGTGTGTGTGTGTGTGTGTGTGTGTGTGTGTGTGTGTGTGTGTGTGTGTGTGTGTGTGTTGCTCAAAATGGAATGTGGTATGAATATTTTATGCCTTTTTCTTGCTGTGAAGAAAGCACAAGAGACCAGATATTTCAACAAGTGTAAAAAAACATTTACCTCCATGAAGTATTACCTGAAGTGTGTATATTGATTGAAACACAAGCACCTAAACAGTTTCCAGATCTTTACCTTGCTTCTGCGATTGTGACCTGCACAGTGCAAAGAAAAATAGCACCAGGCTCCCAGGTGACATAACAACCAGTCTAGTTACAGCTAACTGCAAAAGTTTGCATGCCCTAATGTAGTCACAAAACAAAGGAATGTAATTATTTATGACCCGTATTCTGTACACACTTTCCCTGGAACAGTAGTTAATTACAAAACAGATGGTTCCTGTGATAAAATTGTGATAGTAATTGATGATATACAGTACTTATCATAATATTTCAATTAATTTTGAATGAATGCACCAGATTACACAAGCGACTGCTCTGTCCATGGAATAACCTAATCTTTGCCACTTAAGTTGCCTAGCAACTGAATCCTACTGTTAACTGATTAAATTGCATGGCCAAAGGCTTGTTTATTGCAAAGGTTATGAATAATTACATTTATTTCATTATTTATTGAACATTGGATTTCTGCGTTTTCATAAAATCATTAACCTCCTTGTTGAAAGAAATAATAGAAACGTTTAGAGAAGGTCTCTAGTACAAAAACCTTGACAATGCATAAGCTGTTTATCAAGAAAATCATTACCAAGTGGTTTTCATCGTGTAGTGTGTTTGTGTTCATCATGAAATCATTAGAATCTATTAAATAAACGTATTGGAATCTGGGTGTTTAATGGTGTCCTAATGGTCCCTAATGGTGTCTGTTAAATACCAATATGTTATCTACAAGATGTTAATATTGGTCCTTAATGGTACCCACTATATTCCATAACATGAAACCAATAGAAGACCACAGATTACAAGTAGAGATTTACAGATTGACTAATATAGTTTCCATTAAAACCAATACAACTCCATTATGAACATTAAACCATTACAGACTTCTTTCCTTTAGTTCATTTCACACTCTTCAATCTTTTTATTTTTTTATTTTTTTATTATGATGTACCCACAATTTCAACTTCTGAATCCTCTCAATGTGTAATGACAAAATAGAGAAGACCATTTTTTTTCTACTTCCAAAAAAATGGAAGTTTTTCAAACTTTTGATTTTACACAAGTGAAAATTAAAATAGCTTAAAGTAGTGTTTTCATATCCTTGGTTACTGTGCCAAAGAGTCTCATTAGTCAGTTATTAGAATGAGTCATTCACAGAGTTATTGCTACCAATGACTCATAATTTTCATAAAAGAAACAAACAAGCAAAAATGTCCTAATTTTGCTTTGGGAAAACATACATAACTCTGTCATTACACTGTTTGGCATTATATAATGCTGTCAAAAGTTTAAATAAATGCTAAAAATAGTTATATAAAGGTATATAACGATGTTCCACAGCTTAATTAAGCAGAGGCAGTTTGAGGAGAGGCAGCTCAAAGCTTAAAAACATTTATTCCTCACTTTGTTGTGAAACACATTCCTAGAAAATCCTGGATAGAAAATCCTTTGTCTATCTAATGCATATACATGTATGTATTCGCATAAATAAGGCATTTACAATGAGGTGGCTTGGTTAGACCCAATGTTATTATTGATTACTTGGGAGGCAAATATATATATGAGGCTACTCGATTATTTGAGAATTCCCACCTGAACAGTGAATGTATTAAGGCTGTTGATGAGCTGTGACTTAACAGCTGCAGCCAATGTCTGATTAGCAGCCTGTGTTTGGTGTGTAACATGACGTTTGCACAGACATGCTGCCTCTCTTGTGGATGACAGACTTCCGAGTTGTCATGTGCTCAAACCTGTATGCTTATTATATGGTTTTCTTTTCTTAGGGTTGTATTACTAAGGTTTGTGTCTACTCTTAATGTCTGTGTTTATTACACCTTTGTTCCTTAGCATGTCTGTGTTTATTACACCTTCGTTCCTTATTATTTGGCTGAATTATGCTATTTAATAAATTAATTCAAATTTGCAAACTATTATTTGTGTTCAATGTTCTGAATGTTAATTGTTATACTGATTTATGAGATGTGTCTGTGCTTTCTTATTTGATTGTTTAGATATCATGCAACTCCATGGTTTGGTTCTAATGCTCTAAAGAAATAACTGATGATGGATTGAGAACAGGATTCATTGTGTTTCTATGAGCACATTCCCAATCCAATCCCTAACTCTTAAACAGCTACCCATTTCCACCGTCTTAGAATATGAGTAAATGAGTACATGAAGGTTTCAAACAAAAGCAAAAGTTGACGAAAGAAATAGCACAATTGTCTCTTACACAGTTTATTCCATCATAGTGGTACCAATATGCTGTCCAGAACTGGAAACAAGTATGTTTGGGGAATAAAACAGCTATTAATTGACTTTAATAATGTATTAGCATGTTTTAGTTTGGTTCTACATGATGATATGGTATAACAGTTTCATATTTGTACTAGAAGTGATGTGCTATATACTGGTTCAATAGACAATGAGAGTTAAAAAGCAAGGCCAAAATCATGCCCTGGAATCTGCCATGCTGACCAGCCTTCTGATGTCCAGTTCCTCAAAAATCTGACACACTAAATACCAAAGTCTTTGAACAAGGAATTCCCACTACCTCAGGCACAGTTGATCACAAAGGCATTTAACTGCGTGTCAATTGAAAACAATCAATAAACTTGTTTGAGGTCATTGCACTCCAGAGCTAGCTTGTATCAGCATTCCTCAACAAAAGCAGCCTTTATTCCATTCAGCAGTATGGAACCCTGATGATTAGGTCTGATTATGCCAGCTATCATTAAGTGCTTCTTTACACCATGTATATTTGTCAGAACAAATTTGTGTCAACTTTTAACAATCTGTCATCATTTTAACTGTTTGTACAGGACAATTCATATGAATTCAGATGTGCATAATGTAGTGAGAGGACAAACTGAATAAAGAAAACATGTACAGCACTTATAGAATATCACATTTACAAAGATGCGTTGTATTACACTTATTTATGAATGGCATTAAATAGAATATGATTGGTGGGTTATAGCTGTGTCTTATACATGTAATTGCATTCCAGAGACACACAAATCTCATTAGAATATATATATATTATATATACAGTACAGACCAAAAGTTTATTTATATATATATATATATATATATATATACAGTACAGTACAGACCAAAAGTTTGGACACACATTCTCATTAAAAGAGTTTTCTTTATTTTCATGACTATGAAAATTGTAGAGTCACACTGAAGGCATCAAAACAATGAATTAACACATGTGGAATTATATACATAACAAAAAAGTTAACTGAAAATATGTCATATTGTAGGTTCTTCAAAGTAGGCATCAAGAGAATGCCAAGAGTGTGCAAAGCAGTAATCTAAGCAAAAGGTGGCTACTTTGAAGAACCTACAATATGACATATTTTCAGTTGTTTCACACTTTTTTGTTATGTATATAATTCCATATATAATTCCACATGTGTTAATTCATAGTTTTGATGCCTTCAGTGTGAATCTACAATTTTCATAGTCATGAAAATAAAGAAAACTCTTTGAATGAGAAGGTGTGTCCAAACTCTTGGTCTGTACTGTACATTACAGTGAAATGAAACAATGTCCCCCAGGACCAAGCTGCTACATAAGACAACATAAATTAACAAACAACGCAAAACACAGAACTACACAAAATGAACTAGAGCACTACATACAGTAAAATGCGTATGTGCAACATTTAGTGCAAAACAGTACAAGACACTGATGTCTTGGTGGTGAATCCCCAAGCAGTACAGTATATTTGAGATTGGTCCATATGATAATAAATTCTGTACATGTAAACACAATGTTTGAATAATTATAAATTATAATTATATAATTTATAATTATAATAAGATTTCCAGAATGCTTTGTATGCTTTGTTCATTTAGTTGCATTTAACATTGTGGAAGATTTATTATAGCAAGGTAGCTTCTGCTCAGTAACATTATAACAACTATAAGAATTAATTACTTCAAGAGAAAAAAGCATTTAAATTGTAGATTAAAAAAAGAACGAAAATGTAACAGAGGAACAAGGTAGAAAATTATGTTTCAGGAAGAATGTTTCATCCACAATCACCCACGTCTCACTTGGTTCACCTCTGCATTATTGTTAATATAAATCTATTAGTCTCATAGTCTTAAGGAAGTGCATTTACAGTGAGGAAAATAAGTATTTGAACACCCTGCTATTTTGCAAGTTCTCCCACTTAGAAATCATGGAGGGGTCTGAAATTGTCATCGTAGGTGCATGTCCACTGTGAGAGACATAATCTAAAAAAAAAATCCAGAAATTACAATGTATGATTTTTTGACTATTTATTTGTATGATACAGCTGCAAATAAGTATTTGAACACCTGAGAAAGTCAATGTTAATATTTGGTACAGTAGCCTTTGTTTGCAATTACACAGGTCAAACGTTTCCTGTAGTTTTTCACCAGGTTTGCACACACTGCAGGAGGGATTTTGGCCCACTCTTCCACACAGATCTTCTCTAGATCAGTCAGGATTCTGGCCTGTCGCTGAAAAACACGGAGTTTGAGCTCCCTTCAAAGATTCTCTATTAGGTTTAGGTCTGTAGACTGGCTAGGCCATGCCAGAACCTTAATATGCTTCTTAAAGGGACACTCCTTGGTTATCCTGGCTGTGTGCTTCGGGTCATTGTCATGTTGGAAGACCCAGCCTCGACCCATCTTCAATGCTCTAACTGAGGGAAGGAGGTTGTTCCCCAAAATCTCGCAATACATGGCCCCGGTCATCCTCTCCTTAATACAGTGCAGTCGCCCTGTCCCATGTGCAGAAAAACACCCCAAAGAATGATGCTACCACCCCCATGCTTCACAGTAGGGATGGTGTTCTTGGGATGGTACTCATCATTCTTCTTCCTCCAAACAAGTTTAGTGGAATTATGACCCAAAAGTTTTATTTTGGTCTCATCTGACCACATGACTTTCTCCCATGACTCCTCTGGATCATCCAAATGGTCATTGGCAAACTTAAGACGTGCCTGGACATGTGCTGGTTTAAGCAGGGGAACCTTCCGTGCCATACATGATTTCAAACCATGACGTCTTAGTGTATTACCAACAGTAACCTTGGAAACGGTGGTCCCAGCTCTTTTCAGGTCATTGACCAGCTCCTCCCGTGTAGTTCTGGGCTGATTTCTCACCTTCCATAGGATCATTGAGACCCCACGAGGTGAGATCTTGCATGGAGCCCCAGTCCGAGGTAGATTGACAGTCATGTTTAGCTTCTTCCATTTTCTAATGATTGCTCCAACAGTGGACCTTTTTTCACCAAGCTGCTTGGCAATTTCCCCGTAGCCCTTTCCAGCCTTGTGGAGGTGTACAATTTTGTCTCTAGTGTCTTTGGACAGCTCTTTGGTCTTGGCCATGTTAGTAGTTGGATTCTTACTGATTGTATGGGTTGGACAGGTGTCTTTATGCAGCTAACGACCTCAAACAGGTGCATGTAATTTAGGATAATAAATGTAGTGGAGGTGGACATTTTAAAGGCAGACTAACAGGTCTTTGAGGGTCAGAATTCTAGCTGATAGACAGGTGTTCAAATACTTATTTGCAGCTGTATCATACAAATAAATAGTTTAAAAATCATATATTGTGATTTCTGGATTTTTTTTTTTAGATTATGTCTCTCACAGTGGACATGCACCTACGATGACAATTTCAGACCCCTCCATGATTTCTAAGTGGGAGAACTTGCAAAATAGCAGCGTGTTCAAATACTTATTTTCCTCACTGTATTACCTTTACTACCTACCTTACCTAACTGACCTCTCTTTTTTTGCATGCGTTGTGCCAATCATTCATCATTTCCTTGCATTCTCTGTTTCTATTTTGTTGCTTCCAGCTCCCCCGTGATCCATGCAGAGATTCGACAAGGCGGTATTACGAACATTATTACGATCGTAGAGCATGCATGATTTATTTTGCTCAATTCCCGGAACAATTACGGGCCCCTCGATGGCTGAAACTACTCAAACATAAACATCTCATAAATATTTCTCAGATAACTTGATGCCTTAAAATAGAGACATGAAAAATGGCATGCAAGAAAAAAAAAACACATTTGTAAGGCTCTCTAATTGGCTCTCAAGTTGCAATCTAGCAATTAAAAAATCTCATAGTCACAAATGATTAGGTACTGGCAATATGGATAGAGTTTCTTGGCCACGGATTATGCTGTACAGTATGTACAACTTTGAGAATTTTGGTTGTATTATAATACTTGGCAGCAAATTGTATTTCCCTGAGGCTATGCATTGTCAGACAGATATTCCTGCTCACTTGGTTACACTAATGCAAAACCGGAAATGACAGATGCTATTTTTTGTTGTTGCAATCTACTTAGTTATTCATCTTTCTCCTGTTGTTTTTATTCTCTGCATTAAATTAGCAGACTAGGCACATGTTTACTAGTAGTGTTTTCAACATGAAGTGATGGGATGTTCAATACATAACAATTATATATATATATATATATATATATATATATATATATATATATATATATATATATATATATATATATATATATACAGTACAGACCAAAAGTTTGGACACACCTTCTCATTCAAAGAGTTTTCTTCATTTTCATGACTATGAAAATTGTAGTCACACTGAAGGCATCAAAACTATGAATTAACACATGTGGAATTATATACATAACAAAAAAGTGAACTGAAAATATGTCATATTGTAGGTTCTTCAAAGTAGGCATCAAGAGAATGCCAAGAGTGTGCAAAGCAGTAATCTAAGCAAAAGGTGGCTACTTTGAAGAACCTACAATATGACATATTTTCAGTTGTTTCACACTTTTTTGTTATGTATATAATTCCACATGTGTTAATTCATAGTTTTAATGCCTTCAGTGTGAATCTACAATTTTCATAGTCATGAAAATAAAGAAAACTCTTTGAATGAGAAGGTGTGTCCAAACTTTTGGTCTGTACTGTGTATATATATATATATATATATATATATATATATATATATATATATATATATATATATATATATATATATATATATATATATATATATACAGTGAGGAAAATACGATGAATCTACAGTGAGGAAAATAAGTATTTGAACACCCTGCTATTTTGCAAGTTCTCCCACTTAGAAATCATGGAGGGGTCTGAAATTGTCATCGTAGGTGCATGTCCACTGTGAGAGACATAATCTAAAAAAGAAAATCCAGAAATCACAATGTATGATTTTTTAACTATTTATTTGTATGATACAGCTGCAAATAAGTATTTGAACACCTGAGAAAGTCAATGTTAATATTTGGTAAAGTAGCATTTGTTTGCAATTACAGAGGTCAAACGTTTACTGTAGTTTTTCACCAGGTTTGCACACACTGCAGGAGGGATTTTGGCCCACTCCTCCACACAGATCTTCTCCAGATCAGTCAGGTTTCTGGCCTGTCGCTGAGAAACACGGAGTTTGAGCTCCCTCCAAAGATTCTCTATTGGGTTTAGGTCTGGAGACTGGCTAGGCCACGCCAGAACCTTGATATGCTTCTTACAGAGCCACTCCTTGGTTATCCTGGCTGTGTGCTTCGGGTCATTGTCATGTTGGAAGACCCAGCCTCGACCCATCTTCAATGCTCTAACTGAGGGAAGGAGGTTGTTCCCCAAAATCTCGCAATACATGGCCCCGGTCATCCTCTCCTTAATACAGTGCAGTCGCCCTGTCCCATGTGCAGAAAAACACCCCCAAAGCATGATGCTACCACCCCCATGCTTCACAGTAGGGATGGTGTTCTTGGGATGGTACTCATCATTCTTCTTCCTCCAAACACGTTTAGTGGAATTATGACCCAAAAGTTTTATTTTGGTCTCATCAGACGACATGACTTTCTCCCATGACTCCTCTGGATCATCCAAATGGGCTTTGGCAAACTTAAGACGTGCCTGGACATGTGCTGGTTTAAGCAGGGGAACCTTCCGTGCCATGCATGATTTCAAACCATGACGTCTTAGTGTATTACCAAAAGTAACCTTGGAAACGGTGGTCCCAGCTCTTTTCAGGTCATTGACCAGCTCCTCCCGTGTAGTTCTGGGCTGATTTCTCACCTTCCTTATGATCATTGAGACCCCACGAGGTGAGATCTTGCATGGAGCCCCAGTCCGATGGAGATTGACAGTCATGTTTAGCTTCTTCCATTTTCTAATGATTGCTCCAACAGTGGACCTTTTTTCACCAAGCTGCTTGGCAATTTCCCCGTAGCCCTTTCCAGCCTTGTGAAGGTGTACAATTTTGTCTCTAGTGTCTTTGGTCTTGGCCATTGGATTCTTACTGATTGTATGGGGTGGACAGGTGTCTTTATGCAGCTAACGACCTCAAACAGGTGCATCTAATTTAGGATAATAAATGTAGTGGAGGTGGACATTTTAAAGGCAGACTAACAGGTCTTTGAGGGTCAGAATTCTAGCTAATAGACAGGTGTTCAAATATTTATTTGCAGCTGTATCATACAAATAAATAGTTAAAAAATCATATATTGTGATTTCTGGATTATGTCTCTCACAGTGGACATGTACCTACGATGACAATTTCAGACCCCTCCATGATTTCTAAGTGGGAGAACTTGCAAAATAGCAGGGTGTTCAAATACTTATTTTTCTCACTATATATATATATATATATATCTCAACATAGTATAAAAAATTAGGATATCCATGATTTCACCCACCACACAAGGTGTATCAGGGCTGGAATGCCAAAGGTTTCTTCACAGACACTGTGGGCTTCCCGCTAGCAAAATACACCGTACTCCTTTTGAGCAATGAATGTTTGAGATTCACCGTGTTGCGTCTCCCTATCCTTGCGAGTACCAGACTTCAGGGAACAGCAAATATTGACTTCCAAAGTCGATGAACCAACGAAGGCACACAAGCTGTACAGTGGAGTCCATAAGTCATTCCACAGTGACACAAATCTGCTTGTTTTGATGATGTCCACTCCAGCACATGTGATTTGATTTGAGATGAAACAAAGATAATGGGGCTAATTGAAATGCCTGCTGTAAAAAGTATTAGTAACTGAAAGAAAACTCCTTCTCTTATGGCCAAATATTGCGAGACTGGTTGGTGTTGGTGTTATGCAGCTCGATGTGTTATCAGGGTCACTGTTACAGTACTACCACAAAGCTGATTATTTTTTATTAACAACATATCAACATTGATACCCTATATTTATACCCTATATGTGTTATTCCTAATTATTCAAAATTTGGGAAGTAGTAATGTTCATCCATCCGTCCATCCATCCATCCATCTTCTATACACATTGCCCTACACAGGGTCCCAGGGATCTCTAGATGGGGTGCCAAGCTGTTTTAGGAAACAATCTCTCTCTCTCTCTCTCTCTCTCTCTCTCTCTCTCTCTCTCTCTCTCTCTCTCTCTCTCTCTCTCTCTCTCTCTCTCTCTCTCTTTCTCTCTCTTTCTCTTTCTCCATAGATAGATAGATAGATAGATAGATAGATAGATAGATAGATAGATAGATAGATAGATAGATAGATAGATAGATAGATAGATAGATAGAAAAAAATTCCTAACCAGAGATAAGATTGATCGGAAATATCGATATCGAATTAATTATTCCTTAAATATTTATAGTATAAAATGACCTAATTTGTTGCATATAAATAAAAGGAACATATACAGTATATGTATATGCTGTATATATATATATATGTCACTCAAAATCCACAAAAGACTAGGTATTTCCCAAAAATTGCCAGGCAATCGAAATGTAACAGAAGAGAAGTCTTTTTTTGGACTGATTGGAGTCTATTTCATATTAATAATGATGAATTTCAAAAAAAGACTGATATCAGTATTGCCCAATATTAGTATTGAATGTACTTGGAAGTTACACAGTGTCAAAAATGACGTATTTTCATTTGTTTATGCAGAGCAGTGCAACCTTTGTAAGTTATCTAACATAATTAGATAGAACATCTTAATATGCACCTGGGATTAAACTTACAGCAAGCAAACTTGTCAAAGCTGCTCTTATATCGAATTAATCAGCAACAGATTTAAAAACTCAATGGTTCTCTGGTAGCATTTAAAATAATTTGTCAAGTGTAATTGTTGGTTGTAAATTATTTTGTGCATGACCCAGAGACATCTTTTACAAATCCTCTATCAATCTTCTTTTAATTACTACGTTCTCAGGAAGCTTCAAGCACTTGGCTTCACTGGTCAGTAAAGAACACGTCACTTGTTTTGAGGTTCTTAAAAACAGTACATTTAATGTAGAGGCTTGTTTCTAGGTATTTTATGTCTTCAAATTGAAGCTTCATCAATGTGCCCTGGGTTGTGAAGCATGAGTTAGGAATTGGGCCGTGAAGATGCTTTTTAAATTCTTTCTGCTGTTTGGTTTCAGCAGTAAAATCATTCGAATTGACAAGTGAAACAATTCCTGTAGCAGCCATACCTATGCACACAGCAATGCTTCACAGATGAAGTGGTCCGCTTTGGATCATGAGCACTTCCTATTTTCAAACACATTTTTCTCATTCCTTCAGGGTGGGAGAAATAGATTTTTCTCTCATCTGAGGGCATTTTATGTGAATTTGAACAAACTCGGCTGTAAACTGACTTTTTTAATGAGGTATTTTTTAAGGCTTTTCACTAAAGTTTCTTGCTTTTGATTAGAAATGAATCTGAGTTTGGGTTGATTTGAGTCGAATTCCTGACAAATCAACTAATCTATCAGTGGAATTCAACAACGATTTCGGGGGTCGAAATATTTCATGATAATGTGTAAAAGAAATTCTTTGTAATTCCAACAGATGTGGATTCAATGCACATTTCTTCAGATTAAAGCTGACAGTCTTAAATCCATCATGATGTGACACAAGGATGCTCCTTTCTAAAATGATTGTGCAGGAGAATATAAAGTTAACTGCTCCATAAGTATTGTATAATCAGATGCCGTTTTGTGGAAACAATTCCAGTAGCAGCCATAACTACACACACAGCCATGCTTCCCAGATGCATTTCTGAGGAGGTATTTTTTACTAAAGTTCTTACTTTTGATTAGAAATGAATTCAAGTTTAAGTTGTATTTAGGTCGATTTCCTGAGGAATCAACTAATCCATCAGTGGAATTCAACAACGATTTCGGGGGTCGAAATATTTCATGATAATGTGTAAAAGAAATTCTTTGTAATTCCAACAGATGTGGATTCAATGCACATTTCTTCAGATTAAAGCTGACAGTCTTAAATCCATCATGATGTGACACAAGGATGCTCCTTTCTAAAATGATTGTGCAGGAGAATATAAAGTTAACTGCTCCATAAGTATTGTATAATCAGATGCCGTTTTGTGGAAACAATTCCAGTAGCAGCCATAACTACACACACAGCCATGCTTCCCAGATGCATTTCTGAGGAGGTATTTTTTACTAAAGTTCTTACTTTTGATTAGAAATGAATTCAAGTTTAAGTTGTATTTAGGTCGATTTCCTGAGGAATCAACTAATCCATCAGTGGTATCCACCAATGATTTTTTTTGGAGTGCAAAAATTTCAGGATAATGTGTAAAAATGGACTGTAATTCCTACACATGTGGATGCACTGGCTATTTCTTTCAGATTAATGCTGAGGGTTATGCTTCATTTTGAAATGATTAAGCAGGAGAATATGATGTTTACTTGCCCATATGTATTGTAGAACCAGGTGGTGTTTTGTGGTTGTACAAAGAAGCAAAATGCCTTCAGGTTCTAGTTTTGCATTCAGCACTTGTGGATCAGATCAGCGCTAGTTATTAAAAAAAAAAAAACACACACTTTGAAAATGAAAATCATATCAATGGGTTTAGCAATTCTGTTTAACATAAAGCCAAAAGAGATTGTTTTGTTTTTGTTTGTTTTATGCTTCGATCCAGTCTCAGTATAATGAAAGTGGCTTTAATTTCTATAACATGCCCGATGCTCTGCTAACCCTCTGAAGTAATTTTCTTGCAGCTAATGAGCAAGCAGGGAAGCAGCAGCTACTTAAAACAGCTTTGATGAACAACTTCTGTCCCATGGATTGTGTTGTTATTAGCTTGACCCCGGACTTAACAGTGGATTTGCTTTGGTTGTCTTTTCATGCAAAACCATTCATCTTAATTTATCCTGTCACACTTGCACGGATCATGCTGAACACAAGCGCGAAATAAATTTTTGCTTTTGGGAAAAGGGCCAGAATCATTTTTTTCATTCATCCATACATTCATACATTCATTCAGGAATATCAGACATGAGTTAGGAAATACACCCTAGATACCACACTGGTCCATCACAAGACATTAGACACATATACAGTGTTGGATCTGTGTTGATCGCAAACGAGCTATTTTATGAGTTGCTTAGTAGCTCCTTGTTCCATAAACTCAACAGACTGTATAAGACTGTAGAAAGAACATTACTCATAATCTTACATTCCAGTGCTCATGTTAGTTCTCACTCTCCAGTGTTTTGTATTGTTTAAAGACTATAATCACTCTCTTGATATTAACCAGATGAGGATGGGTTCCCCTTTTGAGTCTGGTTCCTCCCAAGGTTTCTTCCTCATAACATCTAAGGGATTTGCCACAGTCTCACACTGCTCATCAGGGATAAACACACATTGTTCACCTTAATTCTTAAATTCTGTAAAGCTGCTTTGAGACAATGTTGGTTGTGAAAAGCTCCATAGAAATAAACTTGACTTGACATATACAGTGCTGTGAAAAAGTATTTGCCTCCTTCTTAATATTTCATATACAGGTTGTCCCCTGGGTTCGACTTGTGATTTTTCGAACTTACAATGCTGATTACAATATGACAAAATTGTAACACTATTTTACGCTCCGCTCTTCGGGTGAACATAACAGCGTATGTGCCTCACATACGCTGCTATGTTCACCCGAAGAGCGGAGCGTAAAATAGAAAGAAATATTTGCTCGATGATCTGAATCATACAAATATTCAAAATAAATGTATACAGGTAGTCCCCAACTATACATACATGTATAGTTGGGGACTACCTGTATACATTTATTTTGAATATTTGTCACACTTAAATGATTCAGATCATCGAGCAAATATTTCTTTCTATTAGCATATTATAAATATTATGATTATTTACTATTACACAAAGATAACCTGATTAAATACAAAATGCACTCCTTGAGAAGCTTGATCATGAACGAAAACCCTCCAATGTGACTGAATTAAACCAATTTTGCAAAGTAGAATGGGTCAAAATTCCTCTAAAGTGATGTAAAAGACTCATTTCAGTTATCACAAACGCTTGGGTACACTTGTTGCGACCGAGGGTGGCACAACCAGTTATTAGGTTTAGAGGGCAATTACTTTTTCATACAGGGTCAGGTAGGTTTGAACAGCTTTTTTGCCATAATAAATGAAACCATCATTTCAAAAAAGTCATTTTTGATTTCCTCAGGTTATCTTTGTGTAATATTAAAATTGGCTTGATGATATGAATCATCTAAAATATGCAAATAAAAATATAACCATTAGGAATTGCAAATACTTTTTCACAGCACTGTATTAACAGCTAGATGGAACTGAGAGCTGCCAATCCTCCTGCTGGATTTTTTTTTTCTTTTGAGCAACAACCTCAGAAAAGAAGTAAAGACATTTGTTTTGAGTAACTTTACATCTCAATCTCTAGAAATGTTTACTGTGCCCTTTTTATGTCTGTGTTTTTTTGGTCTTTTTGACATAATTTAGAGTTTTTCTGATGATGTATAACTGGGCACTGACTCTGCACAAGATCTTAGACAGTTTTCCTCACAGAACAAGCAAAGAACCCTTTTTTTTTGTTGGTTTGTTTATTGAATATGGATACGAACAAAAGCCAGAGAGGCTAAAAACCAGGTCTGGGTTTGTGATCTATCACCATTCCTTTCTTTTGTTTAGCATTTTGAAACCAAATGATGAATCTGTGAAATCAATGCATCAGACAGAACATTGTGGGTCTCAGAAGCAAATGTAGCATTAAAATCACTAAAGCAACATCCAGCAAAATATGTAGCTCTTGTGCTGATCATCAAATAAGTACTGAGTTGTGAAACAGTTTGTTTGTATTGAGGATGTGCTGTATAGTGAGTTATCACTCGATTAGGCACTCCGTCTGCATACGTTATACGGAGGAAGACGACCAAATAATACTGTAGTACCCTCTAGTGCCCATTTGAATCTTTCTGCCTGTAATACCCCTGTGTTAAAACAGCGCATTCTTGTGTAATGTATTTCCATCTTCTGTTAAAAACTGTAAAAACTTTAAAACTGATTACAGACTCATAGTCATAGAAAAAACCTAGAGGAAGAGCTTGACCTTTGAAAAGACAAATACGGTTAATCATAGTGGCAAAATAGAAAAATTTAATTTAAGTTCAGTTGCTTAAAATAATATTTCCTTTGTGTTATTTGTACTTCAAATGACTGTAATGCATTACTGTAGTTACGCAAATGAATACTTACGTATATTCGTACTTATTTTCTTTTATTGTTCTTTTTTTTGTTTACTTACGGTTACTTACTGCAAATTTGATAGAAAGACCAAAATACATAGCGTTTGTGTCTTGAATGATAATTTTTTAGGCAAGGAATATTTACTTATTATTATTGTTGTACTTAACAATTGTTGTTGTTGTTGTTATTGTTGTTTATTGATTTTCTTTTTACCAGTAGTATTTTAAACATTATCCTTCACTTTCACGATTTTGACAAAATTCATAATCTGTACATTGTCATTTTTCTGAAAACAGGTTTGGCTTTATATTTATCAGACTATATGGACAATTTTAAAGTTGTTTGCCTTTTGCTCATTTAAAAATAAATTTTCCTTTGTATATGCCAATTCTTTTGTGTGTGTGTGTGTGTGTGTGTGTGTGTGTGTGTGTGTGTGTGTGTGTGTGTGTGTGTGTGTGTGTGTGTGTGTGTGTGTGTGTGTGGTCTGCTAAAACCCAAATGGTTTACATCTTCCTATAAAGCTTCCAAAAAAGACATTATAAATATAGATAGATAGATAGATAGATAGATAGATAGATAGATAGATAGATAGATAGATAGATAGATAGATAGATAGATAGATAGATAGATAGATAATCTATTTACAGTAAAGCAAATCAATTGTTAAATGTAAAAAAAAAAAAAAAAAACTAAAAATATATATAAAATTTTTAGGAAAAGTTTTGGTCATATAAAATTTGATAGCTGCAACAAGTCTCAAAAAAATTGGGACAGTGCCACATTTACCAATGTGTAGCATCAGTGTAAAGTCAAGAAGCTTTTATTGTCATTTAAACCATATATAACTGACACAGTACACAGAGAAATGTGACAACGTTCCTCCAGCACCCTGATGCTACATAAAACATCATGAAGCTACATAACAAAAAACACATAGCTAAGAACTACGTAAGTGTCCTCATCACATAAAGTGCATTGTGTGCAACTTGGTGCAAACAGTGCAAGACACAAGACAGGGTAGGACAAATACACAAAACCAGATAGCGACGCCAGTATACCTACTGTATGTAATAAAGTATAGTGTGAAAAAGAGAGAACTGATTACAAGAGTGTACTTATAAATAAACACAAGATGTAAACAGAAAGGGTTGTGCAAAACAACAATAGCAGCAATCAAATGGATGTGCAAAAAAAACAGCATGTAAACAGTTATGTAACAATACAATAATATTATATGGGTGGTACTGAAGACATGGATGTGTGAAATTAGTATGAGTGTGTGTTTGAGTTCAGATTTGTAGCAGCTCAGTACACACAGTTGAGTGTGTGTGTGTGTGTGTGTGTGTGTGTGTGTGTGTGTGTGTGTGTGTGTGTGTGTGTGTGTGTGTTTGTGAGAGTTTCAGTTCAGTTCTGTGTTTTGAGGAGCCTGATTGCTTGAGGGAAAAAACTGCTGCACAGTCTGGATGTGGGGCCTGAATGCTTTCGAAACCTCTTTCCTGATGGTAGGAGAGTGAAAAGTGTGGTCAGTAAAGAATCTCCTGATTCTTGCACCTCCTGTTTGCTGTTAGCAAGTGTTGCACCTCCTCTCTGTATGCCGACTCATTCTTGTTGATGCACTTGATGCAGGTGAACTTGACGATGTGATTCGAGCTGTGCATTGAGTCAGCAGAGTAAACAGCAGTGGGCTGAGAACACAGCCATGAGGGGCCCCAGTGCTCAGCGTGGTGGTGCCGGAGATGCTGTTCTCGATCCGGACTGACTGCGTTCCAGCCAGGAAGTCCAGGATCCAGGATCCAGTTGCAGAGGGGGGTGTTCAGGCCAAGTAGACTCAGCTTCCCAATGATTGTATTAAATCCTGAACTGAAATCTATGAACAGCATTCGTACATATGTGTGCTTATTGTCCAGGTGGGTGAGGGCCAGATGAAAGGTCATGGAGTTAGCATTGTCTTGTTGTCCTGTCCCATGTATATGTGTGTGTGTGTGTGTGTGTGTGTGTGTGTGTGTGTGTGTGTGTGTGTGTGTGTGTGTGTGTGTGTGTGTGTGTGTGTGAGAGAGAGAGAAAGAGAGAGAGAGAGAGATGCGTTGTAGTCATTGTGCATTTTAAAAAGAAGGAGGTAATTGTGTGGCAATTGATTAGTTCATTAATCAATTCATTGTGATTAATTAATCAATTAATTCTAATTTAATTGTAAAAAAAAAAGTCTCCAAAACCAAGCCCGTAAACAGAGCCATAACATTTTGCAAGTTCATTTTTTTTTCATAAAAGTTGCAAGTGTAATTTTTTCTAGTTCCAAATAAAATAATTTACATCGCATATATTTTGTTTATGTATATTTATCTTCTAAATATTTGACTTTTAAAACGTCACGTATGACAACCCGGGTTTCGGGCGAACTCCCAATTTGCGTTTTATTTGGAGCGTAAGGCACTACATCGACCGCGCCAGTCGTTCATTAAAGCGCACTTAGGGCGCTAGTATAGGGAGCAAAGCGCTGTTTAGACGCGAGCCTCTGCGCCCTTTGATTTTGAACCCTGCGATCCGGAAGTGGACGCCAGCGTTTCCCTGCTCAGCTGGCGAACCGAGTCAGAGCTGAAATGAGCGGTTCCTGATCCAGGGTTTGCGGAAACACAGTGGAGGTTTGATCTCGGAGCATTTTGGAGTTTCTTGATAAAATAATGTCGTTGAGTCTTAAAGGAAGTGAGGTCGAGGAAACACTGACGCGTTGCTAGTCTTATTGTCAAGTAGCCACAGGGTTGTTTTTTTTGCCTTTGTGGCAACAGGAAGAAGAAGAGGAGAAGAAGAAAAACCCAAACAAAAGCTTGGAGTGGATTATTCCTATATATAATTATATAAAAGAATCTAACTATAGGTGATCTAATAGAGCTGTAGTGTGTCTAATCTGGTGTTTAGATCTGATCTGTCTGACATCAGCTAGCTCAGGTTTATTGGTTGGTGGTGAAGCTAATCAGGAGACACGACGCTGAGAAATGGACGACTTCAGCTCAATCAGCTTGCTTTCCCTGGCCATGTTAGTGGGATGCTACGTTGCAGGAACAATCCCTCTGGCTGTCAACTTCTCAGAGGTGAAGCCCTTTTTGTTTTATTATATTGAAGGACCCGAGATGTTTGTTGTTCTAGCTGAGATTCAGGAAAGCGACCCTGCCTCATAAACTTCATTACATATGTTTATTATGTGGGTCATTCTAATGGGATTTTTCATTTATTTCATTATTCCTGTAACAAAAGAAACACCTGTGATATGTACAAGGCAAAATCCGGGTCAGCTAATAATCTCTGGCCAAAGTTTGCAGTGTACGGGAGGAGCGATTCGATCTGTACCGGTAGTATCGCGATATCGATCCGTACCGGTAGTATCGCGATATCGCGGTTTTAATGAAGGGGAAAACCTGGTGAAAATGGAAGAAATTATTACAAAGGTGTAACAAAAACGTAAAACTGTATAGTTGTGCTTAAAAAATAAATGTATTTACATTAAAAGTGTGTAAATTCTAAAAACGAAACAAATTAACGTGGCTTAACGCGAAAAGACGGCGCTTTTAAAAGACATTTTCTTATCGGATTACATCGAATTTTTATTCGTCACGTACGCGTTCATACGGAGTACGACGTGTAGTGCGACGCTTTTTATGACTGTCCAATATATAAAAGAGTAAAGTAACCTAAAAATAAATAAATAAGTATATTAAGCTACGTTAAGCTTAACGGTCTTGTTGGGAGGAAACGCGTGAAGCGTTAGGTTCGTATTCTGGACTCGTCTGCTCGTCTTTACATTGGACGCTTTATTATTATTGTGTCTACCGAGGTTTTTTAGTTTTTTTGTTTGTTTGTTTTTTAAATGCTGACTCGCTTTAGAATGTCCCTGGAAACACGTAGACTTTGATGTTTTTCGGAGACGTCTGCTCACGTAAAGGTATTAAGACAATTTATTATCAACGAAAAAAGTCCCACTTTATGTCGTCCCTCTTGTAAAACTTGCTGATGTTCTTCAGCAGTTCGATGGTCCAGGTGTCTGTGCAGGTCATTCCGTGATAGATAACGCTCCAGCCCACTGTTTGCTCTCTAAATAAGGCTTACGTATGCTTCAGGTTTTTGTGGTATGGTGAAAGAAGTCTGTTCCAGTTAGCCACAGGTGGAGTTGCATGTTGTTAGTAGGAATAGTAGACATGGTTCAGTTTTCCTTTCACCTGGAATAAATCTCCAACCATCTCCCTGCTCTAAAACCACCCCAAACCATTCAGCCTTACGTTAACTTATAGTGAATCTAGCATGATACTTCTTTGATATATTTAAAAAAAAAAAAATAATAATTTTTATTTACAATTTATACAGTAATCCCCCCGTGATAAACAGACACCACCCCAACATTTTTTTTATTGTTTAAACCATAAATCTTGCTCCCACACACTTTAAACACCCACAGAAAACATTTGAGAATATAGCGAGATAGATCTTGTGTAAACTCGTAGTAATACTTTACACTGTATCACATTTATAGTGAGTACACTGTACTGTACAGTTCTGTAGTATGTGTAGTTTCTCTGCTTGTTTATTGGTTGAAGTGTCCCATGACGTCAAAAAAGAGGCAGAGTTAAAGATGTTTCATTGGCTAAATCTGGTGACGTGCGTCTTTAAGTTTTTTTGACGTCAGAGGACACGTCAACCGAAAAACATCATAAAGCTCATTTCTTATGGTATGTACATTGCCAAATGAGGAAGCGCTTACTGTCCTGTATTAACATTTCACTTTATTTTATAATTAATTGATACATTTCATTGTTTGAACATAAAACTCCATTAAAACACTTCCCTATAAAATCAGCCAAACTGATTAGTTATGTAAACGCAATTCCGCGATAAACCGGAAAAGCCCCCACTTTAGTGTGTGTGTGTGTGTGTGTGTGTGTGTGTGTGTGTGTGTGTGTAATATATACACACACACACACACACACACACACACACACACACACACACACACACACACACACACACAAAAACTGTGTATATTTCATCAAAGCTTATTCATTTTAAAAAGTGATCATTTAGGTCTAGAACACCAATAAACTATTCACCATTCATTTATACATTTAATTATTTATCTATGAATAATTGTTGATTGGGACCACTGGCAAATCAAATCAAAGGAAGTTGCCTGAAGATTTTTACCTGGATTATTAACAAAAATAGTTTTTCTTCTTTTGATGAGGGGAAAAACCAGCAGTAATCGATCAGAGAAACATTAATTATTAGTAAATTGGTCACAATTAGATTAGACATTAGATTTATTTGTCAAATGTATCTAATACAGCGAAATTCTTCCTTCGCATATTCCAGTGTATTAGGAAGCTGTGGAGTCAGCGCCCGGTCAGCTATGATAGTCATGATGAGCAGAAAGGCCCCCCAACACCTTCCGATCGGTAACCCAGAGACCTAACCGTTGAGCTGCCACTTCTTGGAGCACCACCGCTAGGAGTTCCATGCTAGCAGTCCTGTTTTGTTGGCTAAAAAGATTTAAGCAACACCCACAGAGCTCCATAAAATGACAAGCACCCAAGTGACTAATTAGCAGTGAAACACCACGTGGTGAAATTTTCGAAAAGGCGGCTCAGGTGTGAATTCAGTCGCGTGGCAGGAAAACTGTGCGACGTGCAAAACGAAGCTCTCGCACACCAAGCACCGTAATCGAAGTTAATAATATAGACGACTGGATTTTAACCAGTTTCCTCCACCATCCCTGCAAATGATTTGTCAATCAAGTAACACAAGTCGGCCATGTTCTACGCACAGTTTAACACTCTCAAGACGTGTAGGACGTGACCTTTCCCTGTGAAAAGATTTTCATGAATATGAAAATTGTCCCATGTAAATGCTCCTATGAATGATTTAAATCCCCCCTGTTCCCAGCTTGAGAAATGTCAGTATTTATTGCGACATTGTTAAAAGCTGAAACATGGTGACTGTGAGGAAGAACTTAGTTCTGAGAGGGAAAAAAATGGAACTAGATTCAGCTGGAACTAATAAACGGGAATTAGTCGCTTAATGATTTTTTTGCAATGGTGTTGTATAGCGGCAAAAAAAAAAAAAAAGCAGCAAAAAGGAGATTTTTCATGGGAATTAACAGGAATTTATGGGAATAAACTGGGAATTTACAAAATTGCAGGTTAGTCTATTTAACAGGGAACATAAAAGTAGTTGTGGGGGTGGACTTTGCAGGATGATCCTGGTTAAAACAACCAGATTGAATGCCATTTTAGTTGTATTTCTACCCTGCGCATTCATAAATCACGTGCGCACAGCACAATTACTGCAGCGCTATTGAGGCCGTACCTCCTGCACACACTGTGCGTTCCTCCATAACGCAACACGGATCATTTCTTCAATCTTGCAGACAAAACAATACCAAAAAAATGACCCTCTTCACAAGTATTCATGTAAATTGCAGAATTAACACATGCATTTTTGAAACGTCTTTGTGCTGTGTGTAAGCTTTTGTGCAACAAAATTATATTAACTAAACTGTAATAAAAAAAAACTTATTTTGCATGCATTTCAGCTTATGAGCAAACAGTATGTTTAAAGTTATGTTTGTATATGATACAGTTTATATAAATTTCCCCCAAATTATGAGCAAAAAAATTTCCAACTTGGAATATTTCCCCCAATTCCCCAGATGAAGCTCCCATGAAAAGTTTCCGGAAAGTTTCCCATGCCTTTGCAGCCCTAGTAATGCTACAAACACTTGCAGCAGATGCGGCAACACATTGTGGGTTACACACAAAACCGAATATAGGAAATACTATGAGGAATCGTGAGCGAGGGGGTCGGAAATCGTTCAGGGGCTCGGTAGAGATGAGAATCACTGGAGAAAGCGAAGAGATGGGAATGACTATTATGTAAAGGTGAAAAAGTATGAAGTGAAGGACTCCATGAGATCACCTCAATCTATATCAAACTCGTGGGAGGGTTTTAGCTGTAAAGTCAGTGCAGTATTTTACATCGTGCCTCTTGTTCTTTGACCTTCAGGAGAAGCTGAAGCTGGTGACGGTGTTGGGAGCAGGTCTGCTATGTGGTACTGCGCTGGCGGTCATTATTCCTGAGGGAGTCCATGCGCTGTATGAGGAGGTGCTGGAGGGTGAGTCACTTCTCTTTCTCGCTCTCTCGCTCTCTCTCTCTCTCTCTCTCTCTCTCTCTCTCTCTCTCTCTCTCTCTCTCTCTCCCACACAAAACCTTATATTCAGGCTTTGAAGTGTGTAAGCCTGTGTAAATACAGAACCAGTCAGACCGAGTTCCATCTGTCATTCAGAAGACACTCGGATTCGCTGCACCTTCCCCCGGCTCTTATTTTCTGAACGTTTAAGTAAAATACGCTGACTGTGCGCCACAAATATCTAGAAATAAAAGCAAAATGATTTAAATGAGACAATAATTGAACCATATCTTAGATCAGTGCTAGCGGTTCCACGATCTGACTACTGGTACTATATTGGCATGTCTGTTTTTTTTATTTATTTTTTTTTATATCTCATTTAGCATATTTTCAATCCCATTTGAATGCATTCCAGCGGTTTCAAAAGCATTCCACAGTCACTGCCTCTGATGTTTTGCATACCTGAGGATTTCAGGATCAGATTAATGTCCCAGGTGCTTTCGAAAGCTCAATTCTGATTGGTCCGATGGTTTTGATGCATACGGGGTATTTTCCACCATATAATTGGGTTGATACGGTAGAGCTTTCTGTATTGAAACGATGATTTGTATATAGATATAGATATAGAGGTGTGTGTGTGTGTGTGTGTGTGTGTGTGAGAGAGAGAGAGAGGGGGGGGGGGGTTATGAACCTATATATTGAGATAGATATATACATGTATATTAAGAAAGATGGATAGCTAGAGACATACAGAGAGACAGACAGAGAAATATAGATAGAGAGATAGATATAGATAGATATTTTGATATATCAGAAATCGAACAATATGATATGAACAGAATGGCTTTCCCACCCTGATATCTTTATAATATCTTGGCATATTATAGCCATCTGACTTGCCAACAATTTGACAAAAATATGTATTTAATTCTTGGTGTGTTTATTATCACATTGCTTAAAAAGACGTTACAAATCACCATTTTAATCCTTCCTGCTATTCCGAGGAAAAAAAAACTGTTCTCGGTCAACATGACGTGTGTATTCATTACAACACTGAATGGAGATTTAAGGTGTTTCAAAATAAAAAAATGAATAAAATGCGGCCGATTTTATTATTTGTTGCTTTTTCCTGCAGCAGGACACCACGCCCACGGTCCGGACGAGGTTTCAGCCCCGGAGCAGAAAGCCGGCGAATCAGTGGTAGGGCCGAGCCACGAACATGCGCACGGTCACGAGGAGCTCCATGCCTTCATCGGTGTTTCTCTGGTGATGGGATTTGTCTTCATGTTGCTGGTGGACCAGATCGGCAGCTCGCACATACACAGTGTTGACGGTCGGTGGGCCACGAGGACGTAATCTTCAAATGTATCATTTCTGATTTGATTAACTTTATATATACATTTTTCTTTCTTTTTTTTTTGGTCAGACCCGGAAGCAGCGCGAGCAGCCAGCTCTAAAATCACCACCACTCTTGGTTTGGTTGTCCATGCTGCAGGTGATTGAACTGGGTTCAAGATTCATAACAAATACTCCATACTGCTTTATTATATTGGCTTGTGCAATAGTAAAGTCACGTGTGTTATATGATCTGGAGGTGAAATGCATGCTTTTGACAAGGTGACAAAAAGTGCTGCGTTTTTTCCTTTCCAGCTGATGGAGTTGCACTTGGAGCAGCAGCTTCTACCTCGCAGACTAGCGTCCAGCTCATTGTGTTTGTGGCCATCATGCTTCATAAGGTAAAGAATTTTAATCATTGCACTGCTTTGTTCAAAAAGTAGTAAATATTCATAATAAATAGAATAAATTCTAATAACTTTTAAGTTTGAGCGATTGAAGTGTTCAAGAATGTATTATTTTATTGTTGGTGTCCTGCTGCAGAATAAATTAGAGGGACATCAGACACCTCAATGATGATATTGCTTGATGAATGGGTATTTGCTTGTATTTTTAAGAATTGAGGACACCATTAATCTTGAACAAATCTCCAACTCCATTTGCCAAAATGCAGCACCCAAACTTGCCAGATACCGCCACCATGCTTCGCTGTTGCCTGCAGACACTCATTATTGTCTCGCTCTCGCTCTCTTGTCTCTGCACCCCAGTTCCTTTGTTTTCACATAGTTTAGTAAATTTTTCAGCCTTGTTTCCATGTTGAAGGTATGACTTTTTGGCTGTAATTCTTCCATGAAGACCACTTCTGGTCAGACTTCTCCAAACAATACATGGGGGTACCTGGGTTCCACAGTTTTTTGCCAGTTTTTTGTTTCTCCAGAGTTTGGCTGTTCCTCACCCCGATTGAAGTCTCCTACCATCTGCCTGTTTTAGATAATGGCTGTGTTTCAACCTACATAGTAAATTAATGAACATTAGCACCTGCTTGGTGCGTTTCAGTTAATCGTGCACCTGACTGCGATCCTACAAAAATCCCTGACTTTGTGCAAGTGTAAGAATTGATGCTGGTTTGAAGCCGAAGGGAGGTCACACCAAACATTCATTTGATTTATATTTGTTTGTTCACTTCGCATTTTGTAAATACCTAAACAATAAAAATACATCTTTTTTAAAGCATTCTGACTTTACACCTGCCCAAAACTATATATATGTATGTATGTATATGTGTGTATAAATAGTGATTTTGTATTTGCTGGAGGATTTGTGAGCCTCTGTATAGCTTTACAGTGTGTCGTCTCTGTGCTCTACAGGCGCCTGCTGCCTTCGGCCTCGTCTCATTCCTCATGCATGCGGGTTTAGAGAGGAACCGAATCAGAAAACACCTGCTGGTCTTTGCCTTAGCTGCCCCTGTTCTATCTATGATCACCTTCCTGGGTCTCAGCCAGGTAGGACACTGATTGATGCCTGTTAACTTATAAATGAATATATTGTGATGAAACATATAGAACTTGACAAAATAATCTTGCATCATGGAAACTGTTGCAATTCTTCAGTTAATTCATAATTTCGGAGCAACAGAAAAGCAGCTGTATGTCACTTTGTGCAGGAACATCAATAATATGAACTCTGCTTATAGTATTCAAGTCCATAAGGCATATGTGAAATTTGTAATCATTAGCATTGCCCAACCCCTCCCCCCACAGACCATAGTGCAACAGAATACAGTACACAAGACGACCTAAATTGCAAATAAAAAAAAGAAGGGGATGGGGATCCAGCGTAAAAACATGTGCCAAATCAAACATGCGGATGATCCGCTGTGGCGACCCCTAAAGAAAGTTTATAATATTAATGTATTTATACCACAGCATTTTTGAATTCTTGAATCTGAGATTCTCATTAGTATTTAATAAGTCTGACATTGATGTCTTTTAATAACGCTCTTGGTCTAATATTTTATCGTTTCTAGAGTCACAGCTAATTTACAGGCTCTGTAAATATTCACAATCTAAAGGCAATAACAAGTGAAGACTAAAAGACGTGTTAGATAAGCGAACAGGATTTTTTCTTTGTTAACAATCCGAGATGAACTTTTCTTGCAGATACTCTATAATCTGACTTCTAGCTCTTAACATCATTCTAAGAAGTTCAATAAAAAGGGAACACAACAGTTTATTATTCTGCTGTATATAACTATTATAATGTCGGTGATTAGAACAACTGTTCTATAGTATAAGTGGAATAAACCAGTTTGGAAATGCTGCTATAGTGGAAATAATCCAGTAAATGTAGCTGTGCTTCATGTCGAGTTGCATCACAAAACCACAGTGAAGCCTGTACCCTGCTGGATCTGATTTCAAGCCGTGCGGGTTTTAGATGTGTTTTGGTCTAATCAGGCAGTTTAGTGTAAATATAACACGTCTGTCCAGTTTGTTCCTTTTAAAGCAAATTGCTGGAAAAATGTAAACCTACCTCCTTCTGTGAAAAGAAATTACGCAGTAATATATAAGAACCAGATTTCTGTATCCACAGTGATTCAGGAAGTTTTACCACAAAGTAGTGTTGGAGCTTTCCTGGAATTTTTTTTGTTTTAATAACATCAGCAAAGCTAGAAACCAAAATATTACCCAAAACTTGCTGCATTTTTATTTTTGGAGCAAATCCATTATACGGCCAAAGGTTTCTGGAGGCCTGACCTTCACACTGATATGTGTTGCCAGACATTTTTGAAGCATGCAATTATCTAGAATGTTTCTGCATGCTGTAGCTCTAGATTAATGTTTGTCATGGTTGGTGTGGAAGAACTGAGGTGGTCTTCACAGAGATCTAACAGGAGGATGAGCCTGATCGTCTTTGGCATTAACTAAAATACTGAGATTTCCTCATACAACATCAGTGATCTTAACAGTGCTCTCACAAATTTTCACTGCCATACTTTAAATTGTAGTGGAAAGCCCTCTGAGAAGAGTGGAGTTTATTATGAGAGCAAACGGTGACTGATGTTCAAAAAGTTGATATTTTATATTTGTTCATAGATGTGGGATGGTCAGTTGTTCACCTACTTTGACAATGAAGTGTTTGCTGCTTCATCACCAGAGGATTCCAAAATATTGCTACTAGAGGTCGACCGATTAATCGGCAATCATAGTTGTTCGCTGAAACTATCGGCAAAAGTCAATGCTGAAATTTTTCCAGCGCGTGTCCGATTCCTGGAGCAGCTGAGAAAGTCAGTCGTCGTTACAATAGCGGCCTCTGGAGGCGACTCACTGACACCATGTGTTGTTTTTGTTTTTTTTTTACTTTTACATCCAAGACTGCATGCTACAAGGAGAGCATTACATTGTATTCATTATTTATAATTTTTTTTGTGATATAATAGTATTTATTAATTAAAATATTATTTAAATTTAGCACAATTTCATGATTTATTATTGTTTTGTTTTTTTTTTTGGGGGGGGGGAGGGGGTTGGTATATTTTTTTTTTTAATATAAAGTTCAGTAAAAAAAATGTATTATATGTAATATAATACATAATAAATATATTAGTATGCATTTTAACAACAATCAGTCTATTAATCGGTTATCGGCAAGTGCAATCCAATCCAGCTTTCGGTACCATTAAAATCCACTACCGGTCGACCGCTAATTGCTACATATATTTCAGCACTTACTTTCCATTGTCTATTATTAGCTTTAGTGAGAAGTTTCTGCTTTTCAGGGTTAGTATACACACTGAATTGTCGAGTGAGTTGGTGATCTGATTTACTCTTAAATTTTAGATCTAATCTGCTCTTGAAACGTACTTTTTTATTTTAGTTATTATGATTGTATTGTTATGCTAGGAAAGCACTTTGAGATGTAGCATTTTAAAGCCGCTGTATGGAATAAAGGTAAACTTCTGTTTATAATCATTCCGTTGCCTTTCTCCATTCAGAGCAGTAAAGAGGCCCTGTCCAACATCAACGCCACAGGCGTGGCCATGCTGTTCTCAGCCGGGACCTTCCTCTACGTCGCCACGGTTCACGTCCTGCCCGAGGTGGGAGGCATGGGTGGGCACAGCCACTCATCCGGAGGAGGAAAAGGACTGAGCAAGGTGGAGGTGTTGGCGCTGGTCATAGGCTGCCTCATCCCTCTGGTGCTCTCCGTCGGACACCACCACTGAGAAGCCAGAAAAACTGTTGACTGTTGGGGACTTAAAAGTGGTTGTCAACCAGTTTCTATCTCATCATGCCTCTGTGTATGGATCAGACCTGTGGCGCAGAAATGAACTTGCAAGGCAACTGTGTGATCACACGACCATAAGTGCTGTGCGCTAATAGCAGGCATTTACATGCATAAAAAACTGACACCACAGGTTTTTCTTTTTTAGGTGTATTTTTTATTTTTATTTTTTCGTTTACTTTCTCTATACATTATTTTCCGTTGTGGTCTCTGAAATGATTCTCTTTAAGAAAAGTAACAGTGAACTTTTTTAAAATAATATGTAGTGAACTGCATACTCATTTCGGATAAACGTGATGAAGAATTTATTCTAATTAAATGTTTTTATGTTTCAGATTGTCTTTTTTTTTTTTCTTTACATAACAGTATAGATTACTGACAGTTCTCGTTTCTTCGCTCACGACTCGGTGTTCGACATACAAGCTTCAGAATAGACTCCATATCCGAGCTGTTTGGCCATAACATGCAGACATTTGTGCAGCAATAGCCTTTTTTTTCTTCAGCATCTTTGCTTGTGGTTGACGGTGTTTCCTGTGTGCTAACGAATCGAGGAGGAAGAATTCTTCGGCTCGTCCTCTCTAACAAATAGTTCAGAACGAGTATTACAGTCAGTCGATACGCAGCATCCACGTAATACCGATTTTCTGCCAAAATGTTTTCTATATATATTTTTATTTTTGACAATAGTGAATCAGAAACGTTCATTTTTTGGTGGCCAGCAATTTCAACGCTACGAGGGACCATAGGTCGTGTTTAAAGAGGTGAATTTGTGGTTTAATGGTGTGTGATTAATTCCCATGCCGGCTATTTTTTAAAAACAGTGTAAATGATGGTGAAGCCGATTTTTTTTTACACTTTGTGCTTGTTACATGTCACTCACACTCAGCTGCTGTTCACTTTGAGAAGCATCTCTGCTGATGTGGTCGGGCTGGGATGCTTTTACTGTAATTATTGTGGTGCCTGCCCGATGCAGAGCCTCTGTATATAATGCATTGTGTACAAATAACAGATGCGTGTAACGAAGGCTTCACTTGTAGCCCTCTTGTACCGAGTTTCTACTCTGGCTTTTAGTACAAGTTAATAATGGCGAGGACGACGGGGTTGATTCGAGTGACGGGAGAGGGACTGTAATAAATTTACATTGAATCACAAAAATGCTTTTCTTTCCCTTTTGTGTCAAAATGAACTGAGAATGAAATTGTATTTTATTTAGAAATGTTTATCATTTCAATATTCTACACATTACCATGTAGTGGTAGCTCAGTGGGTACAATGTTGGACTAAACAGAAGGTTGTGAGTTTAAATCCCAGCACTACTAAGACACTTCTGGGACCTTGGGCAAAACCCTCAACTGCTCAAGCTGTATAAATGAAGTTCTCTGGATATCTTTTCTGCCAAATGCTCTAAATGTTGGACAGTTAATAGAATTTTGGCATCATTACTGAATTTCCGAGAGGCAAAGATGTAAAGCTTCATGGATCAGAACAATGTGCAGGATCATATTCACTTTATTGGAAATGCCTGCAGATTGTACTCCGCTAATCTGCTAACCACAATAACGTTTATGAATATTTTGCTATTCTTAGATAGTCAATAATCAATGATGAGTTGGACACGGGTTTCTGTTCTTCATTACAGAATTCAGTTTTGTAAAATAATAGCCATTTATAATAGCCAAGTATTTGCTGGATTTTGGCTTAAAAAATATATTGCAGGTTCATCCTGGATGATTGATGGGAGTCTCTTTGACTCCCAGTTCAGCAAGTGACATCAAATCAACATGGCTGCTCATGGAGACAACTGTTAAAAAAAAAAGTAATAAATAATAATAATTTGTTTACTTATTTAAATGTGTTATTCGTTATTAGTACACCCCTTGTGGTCTAGTGGTTAAGATGCAGCGCTCCCACCGCTGCGACCCGGGTTCGATTCCCGGTCAGGGAACCATCCCCAGCCACTCTTAGTGCCGGTCCCAAGCCCGGATAAATTGGGGAGGGTTGCATTAGGGAGGGCATCCAGCGTAAAACATGTGCCAAATCAAACGTGCGGAGGATCCGCTGTGGCGACCCCTAACGGGAGAAGCCGAAAAGAAAGTTTTATTCGTTATTAGTACAGTAGTATTTACTTTCGACCTGTCAACATACATATCACCCTTGTTCTGAATTTGATTCAGGATTGCCAAGAAATTCCCGCATCACTTGTCTACTTAACAGTGACTCATTCTGAATATCAATGATCTGAGCGATTTCTACTTCAAGGCTCTTCCCTGTTCTGGCACCGAGGTGGTGGAATGAACTTCCTCTAGCAGAGTCCCTGAATATCTTCAAGCGACGATTGAAGACCTACCTCTTCCTGAAACGCTTAAATTAGCACTTTCCAAGTTTGCTTTGTAGATTTTAAGAGTTATATTTCTGTTAAGTTTGTAATCTTGCTTACCAGTGTAGATTTATTCATTACTAGAGACTCAAAGCACTTTTGTACATCGCTCTGGATAAGAGCGTCTACTAAATGCCGCAAATGTAAATACAGGTTATTAAATCTTATATTGTTTGCTGTTTGGTGGAGGAAATATCCATTACTTATTACAATTAGGCTAAAAATGCTCCCAAACTTTATAGGTTGGATATGCTATGATTCTCAGCTCCAACTTCTGAGGTATATTTAATGCAGCACTAATAAGGTGAGGGTTCAGCTTTTGATGTTACTGAGCAACTCCAAATCCCTTCATTTTTCAGACTTTTCCATGTCCGAGAGATTTATATAGCAGCCTTTACATCTGCGTTACAAAACAATTATTAATTATTAAATTAATTGATTATTCATCTCTGTAAAAATTCATCTTCTGATTGATTGGTTAATGTTTTAAAGTATAGAATGTCTAATATTATTCATAAAAAAAATCCCATTGGTGGACAATTGGATTGTGATCTGCTTACTATGAAGGCTAAAGCACAAGGTTTACATCGTTATCATCCCCTTTCAATGTGGATCAAAGCCAACCTTGAAGAGACCACTCCTATCAGGAAAGAAATGTTTCATCATATGTGATCAATGAGAAGAAGAATTGACTGCATTGATTGAATTTTGTAGAAGGTCCATGAAACAAGGGAGAACTCAATCGGAAAAAGATGCTCCTCAGAACTTTGCCATATCAGCGATAACAAGACTATTTATTTATTTATTTTAATCAGTTTATGTGGAGTATCTGACAGAAATCAGTGTGAATTAGTTTTTACATCTGCGTTACAAAACTGTGAAACTGGAGACTTTTTCCAAAAATGTTAAACATATCCTTATTGAGAGCGTTACCTTTTCAACAATTGGAAATTTTATTAGTTTGCCATTACAATACAAGTCCTGGTAAATTTGCTATTAGTATCTAACCAAGAGCGTGATTAGCACTAGCACATTGATGTAACCCTTCCGGCTACACCATTCCAGAATTTCCCACCGGTCAGATGCCATCCTAGACACTTTATTATTATTACATATTGTGCATGCCTAGTAAGTAGATCAATTAAATAATCGTAAACATTCTTTATTATTCATACTATGGCGCTCTGTCAAGACAGTAATGCAGTACGTGGCATGTTTGTTTAATGCCCCGATCAGCAATTTTTTATTTTTGTTTTTCCTCAAGCAATGTATGAGCTTTATTTTAAGCCAATCATATGAATTATTAATTATAAAAATGAATTATTCATCTCTTTGCTCAGGAAGAGGTCATCACGCATCATATAATGGAAAATGGAGCAGAGATGAGAGTGACCTGTGATGACCAGGCCCCTCGTGCACCTCACATTAATCAATTCATCATTATGTAAATATGTATAGAAAAATTGGAGGCACGGACTGAGACACATGATGCTAGAGAGCTATCAGATTGGCAGATATGTGATGCACATCATCTCGGTATACCTGAGAGAAGGAAAAAACACCGTCATGTGATTTTACCTCCATGAGTTATGTTCTCCAGGTGATTTGAATTGGGAAATTGGAAGTGGGAGCTCAGTGGGTTTTAAGATTTTAGGCTTTGTTAGGTCGTGAGTTCAAATCACAGCAAACCACTGCTTTAGCAAGACCCTTAAACCTCAACTGCTCTATTGTATAAATGAGATATAGTAAGTCACTTTGAATATAAGCATCTCCCAAATGCTATAAATGTAAATGTTGAGTTTTCCGTAACCAGGGTTTTGTGCCGAAGGGTAACGACCTCGTTAGGCTACAGAACTTTTTTCTATGTTTGCTGAGTCTCTAACGTTCTTCAACACCAAAGTGAACATTACATTTTCTTCTTTTGTCAAATCAGTGCCTCCCATATAGAATCATATCTTTACATACCGACGACTGAATAGTGAAATGTGGAAAAAGAGGAAGTCTAAAAACGTATTAATTCACTAACTTACTTGTTCCAAGATTAAACCACTTTAATTGCATTGCAGGGGTGAAATTATTTTGTTAGTCATGTGGAACTAGTAGTTCAGAACGAGTATTAAGTTCAGTTGCTATGTAGCATGAACGTCATACCTATTTTCTAATCTGCCCAATTCATTTTTTAACAACTGTGAAATGCAGTGGTGGATGAAGTGCAAAAAACCATGTCATTGAGTTGCTCCTTTTAAACTTTCACTTGAGTAAAAGTAAAAAAGCCTTCAAATGTACTTAAGAATCCAAAGTACTATGATTTATTATGTCTATAATGTTACTCTCAGAACACTGATCTATTGATAGAATGGTCCTAACAAGCCAAACACTGATTAAAATGATCATAAACCCCAAAAGCTACTTTTCAACCACTTAAAAAAAATCACAAGTCAGGAGTTTCTTTCAATATTTATTTCTTTTAAAATGTTCTGCTTGCTGTTGAACTGATGCTAAGCTGTATGCTGGTGATGAGTAAATACCACCAAGCGGCAGTCAAAACGAGTTGAAAACAGAGCCCGCGCTCGACCCTTTCTGCATGCTTGACCGGTTACGTTTTTTTTTTTTTTAAAGGAACAACTGATCGCGCAAAATGTAGTTAAGTAAAAAGTACGAAATCTGACTTTAAAATGTAGTGAAATTAAAGACCCCTCAAATGGGAAAACTTAAGTAAAGTACAGATACATGAAAAAGCTACCAAAGTCTTCTTCTTCTTCTTATGGACCATTAGGGGTCGCCACAGCGGATCATCCATCTCCACATCCCCCCTGTCCTCTACATCTGCCTCTTACACACGAACTACCTGCATGTCTTCCCTCACCACATCCATAAACCTCCTCCTTGGGCTTCCTTTTTTCCTCCTTCCTGGTGGCTCCTTCCTCAGCATTCTCCTACCGATATACCCCATGTCCCTCCTCTGCACATGTCCAAACCATCTCAATCTCACCTCCCTCACCTTGTCTCCAAAACGTCCTACATGTGCTGTCCCTCTAATAAACTCATTTCTAATCCTGTCCATCGTCGTCACTCCCAACGAAAACCTCAACATCTTCAGCTCTGCTACCTCCAGCTCCACCTCCTGTCTTTTACTCAATGCCACTCTCTCTAAACCATACAACATCGCAGGTCTCACCACAGTCCTATAAACTTTCCCTTTCACTCTAAAGTACAGTAATGAATTACATTTACTTCCTTACTGTCCACCACTGGTGAAATGGAAATGGTGTATATTTCCAAACGTGAGTAATTTTAATGATTTGAGTGACCGTAGGACACATTAAAAGATTATTTACCTTGCCAACAAACCACTTTACTTCATGGCATACATGTATAAATAAAGGAAGCCATGTTTGATCCAGGGATCTCTGGTATCTGTTATGCAGGACTTCACTTAGTAGTAGCATATTGATGTCTCTTAGTGGAATTATGCACGTTGGAGTTTCTGCTGAGTGATTGCATCAAGTGCTCTCAGATCTGCAGCATAGATTCCATATAAACAAGCTGTGATGGCTTGCCTGTCTGTCGTTAATGTGCCTCAGTGAAAAACAGCTCGAACGCCATGTCGCAATGATTAAAACCTAGACGACTTGTACAAGTCATCTTGATAAGTGTCATATGAGACATCTATTGACCATCTTTCAGATTTAGAAACTCCGCCGTGCTCAACTCGGTCTCCTTCTTGCTCATTTATATATCTGATGCCTCTATTGACGTCCACATCATTCTGCCTCGTCAAGTTATTGGAAGGTTCCTAATTGACTTTGTGTGTGTCTGCTTTAGACTCTCTCCTGCTTATGTTAACCCCCCTACACCCACCTCTTTGAAAACGACAGGCGTGTTTTTTCTCCTCCGAGCTCCTTTTATTTCCTGCCCTGATCTCCATGGAGCAGCCCGACTCCAGCATCCCGGATATCAGGAGTAAAGTGCAGCTGCATGGCGTGCTGTGGAAAAGAGCCTCCGGAAGACCATCAGCCAAATGGGCTCGGAGGTAATGCGAGGATCTGGTCGAGATAAGGGGTTGGATGTATTACTATTTTGCAGTCTGCCCTAGTGTTAAATGCGTGATAGTCTGAGCTTTTGAATGAATAAAGGAGTTTGTGTGTTGTTTGTATACATAGGTTGATTTAGGGATTTTAATCATCTAAATGGGTTTTTTCCTAAAGATGATGAGTCATGCAGGCAGACTCAAGGTAGAGGAAGTATAGAGCAATTTATGTACTTTTTTTCACTCTGTCCTAGAACAGAGAATGTATTCATCATTATTACCTGTGTAGTGCCTGAGGTTCGTTATTGATCCTGGTACTTTATTTTCTTCATTTTCTTCATCATCTTCACATTAAAAAAAAGAGTCCAAAATCTTCATTGTCTTTGTACAGACTAAACAGTGTGCCTCATAAAGTGTATTAAAAAATGTATTATAATCACCAACTTAATACTGACGAGTGATAAATCAATAGAAAAAAATCTCAAAGCCTCCAAAACAACTCTGTAGAGACTCTATGTCTCTGATTCAGATCCAAGTCTCTTGAACTATATTAAATAAATGTGTAAAAATTCTTCTTATTGATTGATTCATTTAGAAAGAATAGAATGTCCTATACATCATTCAATAAAAAATCCCATTGGTGGACAATTGGATTGTGATCTGCTTACTATGAAGGCTAAAGCACAAAGTTTACATCGTTATCATCCCCTTTCACTGTAGATCAGAGCCAACCTTGAAGAGACCACTCCTATCAGGAAAGAAATGTTACATCATAACTTTGATCAATGACAAGAAGAATTGACTGCATTGATTGAATGTTGTAGAAGGTCCATGAAACAAGGGAGAATTCATTCGGGAAAAAGATGCTCCTCGGAACTTTGCCATATCAGCGATTACAAGATTATATTTTTTATTTATTTTATTATTTATTTATTTTAATCAGTTTATGTGGAGTATCTGACAGAAGTCAGTGTGAATTAGTTTTTAGTGTTGGAAGGGTTGTGTAGTAAAATAAATGCAAAACAATGTGTATGCCGGTAATTGCCAATTACAGTTGTAACTACAGCTGCAGTTATGGAAAATAAATCAAGGAGGGAATTTGGTAGATCAATATTTAATGCCTTTAGTCACTGATTGGAAGCCACAGTATCACCCAGCTTCCACTGATGGGCCTATAAGCAAGTCCCCTAACCCTCTCCTGCACCAGGGGCTCTGTATTATATCTTACCCTGTTTCTAATAAGCTGGGATATGTAAAAAAAATAAATCCACTGTGCTGTAATGTATATGTGACAGATGAGAGTATCTTATCAATTAGGGAAGTTGTAGCTCAGTGGTTAAAGCTCTGGATAACTCCTTGGAAGGTCATGGGTTTAAGCCTTAGGATTTGCCAAGCTGCCACCCTTGGGACCCCCGAGCAAGGCCCCCTTGACTCTCTCTATCCTCTAGGGGCACTGTAACATGGCTGCGCTTTGAAGCCAGCTTCCTACATCGCTTAGATATGTGACAAAATAACAATTTCCTTGTGGGTTCAATAAAGTATTTTAAAAATAATAATAAAAAATATAGATTTTGAACAATATTCATCAAGAATTTTACAGCACTGTATTCGCAATGATCAAATGCTGAATTACGGCTAAATGAATAGTACATGCATTACATTGAATATCTTTTTTTACAAATTAAATAGATTCTTCATTATCAAAGACAGCTTTCTGCTCTACTATGCTGAGAGCGAGAAAAGAAACTTCGAAGCTAACAGATACTTCAACATCCATCCAAAGGTGAGTGTCCGTTTTCATTCTGAAATTCAATCCGAAATCCGAACAACATTTGCTGCTAATATTAGTCATACCCCTGCAGCTTGTTGTCTGTTTCTTTCTTTCTTTCTTTCTTTCTTTCTTTCTTTCTTTCTTTCTTTCTTTCTTTCTTTCTTTCTTTCTTTCTTTCTTTCTTTCTTTCTTTTTTTGTTGTTTACTTACAATCCTGTTGTTTTTACAGGGAGTTATTCCTCTCGGTGGATGTGTGGTTGAGCCTAAGGAGGATCAGGGCATGCCTTTTACCATGGTTCTAAATCATGAGGAATTTAATGTACGATTAGTTCTTTTGGTTGCACTTTAGCACCAAAAAATACACCAAACAAGAAATTCTACAACATTTCATTACTAAAGTCTGATTTTATCATCCTTTACAGGGGGATATAGTGTTAGCTGCTGAGTCCGAGTCAGAGCAAAGCCAGTGGCTGGAGATGCTGGAGGAATCAGGCAAAGTGTGAGCCTAAGTACTTAAGTGCATACAGTTAAGTGCAAAGGTTTGCATGCCTTTAGGATTAAAAATAATAATTTGTTTGTCTATTTTTGGTGAATGCTTTATTAAGTCAGGGTTGTATGGGATCTGGGGGTTTATTCCAGGAATACTGGGGTGGGGGGAGGGGGAGGTACAGACACAAAACGCTATCTTAAGCACCTGCAACAAAAGGCAGTTCATTTATAGTAGAGAAAACATTTAGTCACTTCCTTCTGTCACATCATTTATTCAGACTGTTGCTATTGCAAGAGGTTTGGGCTTTAAATTAAACCTGGACTGTGCCCGAGATAGTTTGACCCCAACCCTCTATATTTTAAGGCAAACATGAACCAAAAATAGTTGTTTTCTCCCTTCAGCTTTCTCACTGCAATCTGCTGTATTTACAAAAAAAACAATTCTTCTCAGAACACGAGTGCGAAAGAGAAAAAAGCCCTTAATTCCCAGTTATGAAACTTTGCTGAGTAATATAATACAAATTCCTCTGGGAACTCTGACTTCATCATGATAGAGAACTCGCGAAAGTGGCGGAAAAATCAAACCTTACAGATGCTACAGGTGTTGTATTGTATACTGGTGAATCTCTGCTGTTAGTTAGTGCACATATGCCTTCTGTTGTTAAATGTTATGCGATGAACGGGAGGCGAAAGTAGAAGCGCGGCGCTGAACAGCACACGGGAGAACGTGGGATGAGAGTGCCGGTGGGAAGACACGTACCGGGATACGCATGAGCGATAACAACGACCGCCGTGAACCAACATATACCAACAATAACAAACGTTGAGAGTGTGGAAGTTTAAATAGGAGCTGGTGATGATGATAAACGAGCACCAGATGTGCGCGATTGAAGCCGGGAGCTTCAGAGAAAGCGGCCGAGAAAACACCTGCCACGCCGAAGAGGGCTGAAGGGGGCGTGGCAGGTGGATTCCTGACAGATAAACATGTACTGTATGTATTTTTATAGCATGCCTTCATCAAACAAATCGCAGAAACGCTGTTGTGTAAAAAAAACCCTTCAAAAACACGTGCATGCACATTCTCATTAATTAACGCACATCATGTACATAAAGAAATTTCAAGCACCTTAATATATTGCCGCCATATTGATTTTCGTTTATCTCGATCATCAGTTATCTCGATGCTTTTTGGCGACCCCCTAGGACATCGACATAACCGGGTTCCACTGTATATTATAATCAGTAGCAGGCTGTGCATTTGGTACCTGAGCCATTTTACTAAAGCAAGAAACCCAGTTAAGACTCCAAACCTCTACACTACAACCGCAACAGGTTCACCTACAACATCTTGAGCAGTTCAGAATCAATATTCGTCTTAATAACATGACAAAATCATAATAATTTTAATAAAATACAACCTACTCGCCAGAGATGCAGACTCATATTTTTGCATCGCTCCTCAGAGACTGTAATCAGTGGTACAGCTCGTATTCACTGGTCTGGAAGTGGTGAACAAACCCTTTCCCGGGCTGAGACATGCTAGCTAGCTTCAGGGTTGACCGACCTCCTCACGATGTCTAGCGTTTTTTGAAAATGGATTTTTAAGTATGTCTGAGACCAAATCAATTTCTCTTCCTCCATAGGCAAAAAAAGTCTAACTCAGATGTATTAATGTGTGCAGTGGGCTACAGTTGTGTTTTGACAGTCGACCTTGGCTGAAACAGTTTCCCTCTGACCAAAGAATCAGAGGACAGAAAAATGTTGACGCTATTCTAGGCCAGCTAGCTGGCCCTGTGATGCGAATTTGAAATTTAATTGGTTAAAGAAACAGAGTTATTGGTAATATAGTCTAAGGTAAAAGAGCCAGCAGAACAGACTTTAAAGGCCCTGGGCAGATTAAATTTAAATGGTGGCACATGCTGAAATCTGATTGAACAAATATTTATACATCCACATACATGTACTGGAAGCAGTGCAGCCAAGAGAAACGCTACAAAATGAAGAGAATAAACTAATGGGAAATTTTTTTTATTTTTTTTATTGTTATTGCATAGTGCAGGTACACAGCAACGAAATGCAGTTTAGCATCTCCCAGAAGTGCAAATAGTAGTCCCTTACGGTCCCTCCTGCAGGTGGTGAGCCCACAGGAAGATTCCTACGTTCAACATTACAATTCTTAAATTCCAGCCTCCACTAGATTTTTCAAGATTTTGGAGTGTAATTGTTTAGATAGACCATTTAGACACAAGAGCATTACTGAGGTCAGGGACGCCAACCTTTTGTCTTTTATGAAACTCATGTTCTCGATAGGGTTCGAGCTTCTTAGTAGCACTAAAGGGAAACCTTAATGCTACAGCATAAAGAAATTTGCATGCTTCCAACATTGTGACAAGAACCACACATGGGTTTGATGGCCAAGGAATGCTTGGAATGCTTTTGCACTATACAGTAGATGGGTTGAAAAATTGGAACAATTTCATTTCATCATACTTATTCAAAAATGCCATTTAAATTGATTTCAAGTTCTCATACATACCTAATATTAGTCAAAGGTTTGTAAATGACTGGAATAAAGCAGGATTTATTGTTCGTGCACAGCAAATGAACAAATGCATGCTCATAACTCATATCGAAATATAATTTTATTATTTGACCAAACTCTATTACGGCAGTTCAGCTGGAAAAGCGAGACGTATAGCTATAGTAACGCTGTGTGTTGCCTAATTTGTAATGTGATGATCTATTTTCAGCACCTGGAAGAACGCCCAGCTGGGAGAGGCTATGATTGAGAGTCTAGAGGCCCAGGGACTGCAGTTGGCCAAAGAGAAACAGGAGTACCTGGGTGAGGATTATGGATGCATCAGCGTCACGGCTGAACTCGATTATTTTCCGTGGAAATGCTGTGTTTTACATTTTAAAACTCAATGTTGGTAAAAGAAATAACACTGAGAGTAATACATTCATACACATATACCGTCAATTAAAACTGATAATGACTCGAATTAAAAAACTGTATAACTATGCTCTTTTTCTCTTCAGATAAACTGATGGTGGAGACTGAGGAACTGAGCTTACAGAGAGAACAGAAGGCGGTTAGTAATAAGATATTTTAAACCTACACACACACCAAGTTGTTGTTTTTGCTTTTTCTTAGTGTATTATTATTTGCTGTGCTTTTATGGACTTGAAATGTGTTTTATGATGCCAAATACAATAAAAGGAGACGTTTCGGGGACACCATTTTCTGCCTGACTTTTCCAGCCATACATTGTTTTTCCCCCAAACTATTACCAAGCAGTTTGAAGCACACACTTGTTTGCGGCAGCATTAAATTTCCCCTTGACCCAAACCTCTTCCAGCATGACAAGGCCCCTGTACACAAATCCAAGCTTCATGAAGATATGGTTTGCATGGGTTGGAGTAAAATATTTTGAGCGCCCTGCTGTGGAGCTCTGATCTCAAACTTATTAAACAATTTTGGGATGAATGTGAACGCTGACTGCACCCCAGGCCACCTCACCTCACCTACATCAGTACGTGAATTTACTAACACCTACGTATGTTGCCTGAATGAGCAAAAATCTCCACACTCCAAAATCTAGTGGAGCATCTGAGGAAATGAGGACTAATTGTAGAATGTGACGTTAACAAAGCACATGGTTGGGTGTCTACAAACATTTGTATCTTGAATTGAGTCTTGTATGATTTATTTAATTAATCAAATTGATTATTGTCAAATGAACATAGTATATCCATGCGTAAGATTACCAAAACCTATTTCTAGATTTGAAACAGTTTTGTTTCTCCAGCTATTTTTATGAAACCTCAGACAATACAGAAACACATACTATGTAAAAATCTACTGAGCTTTAACCTGTTTTGTTATTTTTATTTAGGTCTTTCACCCAAAAACCTTCAAAATATATGGTATACATTTATTCAAATCACTCGTAAGAAAAATCTATTCATTTGTAAACAATGCCAGTTCCAAAAATAAATCTTATCTCCATATACAGTTTCAAACAGATCATTTAGTTACAGGAAACAATATCTGAAGTGTTTTTCTTTTTTCTTTTTCTTTATGTAATCCAGCATTTTTGATCTGGTAATGGACTGATATCAATACTGGGTATCATATCAGTGGCATCTTTATTAAATATATCTAGAGATATGTTGAATAATGTTAGATTTGGTCTATGGTACTCTTATAATAGTGCATTTTAGATATATATTGATTATATTAAATATATTTGCTAAGATTTTTAGCTCAACCACTGTAGAATGTGTCTAGTGTGTCGTGTGTGTCGTGTGTGTCGTGTGTGTCGTGTGTGTGTGTGTGTGTGTGTATGTGTGTGTGAGTGTGAGATGCCATGGATCTGTATATCCTGCTCTATATATATATATATATATATATATATATATATATATATATATATATATATATATATATATATATATATATATATATATATATATATATATATATATACATGCTGTACATATACCTACATATTTATTGCTATTATTTGCACTTCTGGTAGATGCCATCTATCTATCTATCTATCTATCTATCTATCTATCTATCTATCTATCTATCTATCTATCTATCTATCTATCTATCTATCTATCTATCTATCTATCTATCTATCTAAAACATGCATACATACATACATACATACATACATTCCTACATTCCTCAGCCCACCTTTATTCACTCCAATCCACCAGAAGAAGACAACGACTGTATGACCTTTGCGTATGTGTGTCTGTGCAAACACACTGTAGGAACTGGAGCGGCTGAATCAGGTGCTGGAGAAAGAGAAGCAGAGGTTTGAGGAGGTCCTGGTGGAGCTTCGAGCTGAGCAGGAGCAGATCAAGCGGTGTGTGTGTCAGTCTCTGTAAATCACTGCATGGAATTAACCTCGTGTTTCATCTTTACCATTTAACTGCACAGGTGTCGATTAATTTTTAAAAACATAATTTAAATTAGAGCTTTAATTTATTTTTGTTTTTCTAGTAACATTTCAGGTACAGACATTATAAGGATGGAGACTCCACATAATATACAGCTGATGTTTAATGATTTTTTATTTTTAATGTGTTGCTCTTTAATAGTTTGTTATTGTAGTGATATTTATTGACCATTTATAGGAGCATTTTAAATCATTTTTCTATTATGAGTCTTCAGAGCTGAGGGCTGAGCTTTTTTGATTCTGGAAAAGAAAGAGAGAGATTAAAATATAAAAAATACTTACAAAAAAAAAGAAGTAAGACATCTTTTTCAGCAGTCAACGGATCTGTTAACAAATTGCTGCACTATAAGACGAATAAAAGACTTGGGAATGTGCTGTTACAGGACAACATTTTAAATACATTTTCTGTGGTTCCCCCCCCATTGTTTTTAATTTACTAAAAGCTGTAGCAGTGCTAAAGCAAAGCACGAAAAGTATATTAAAAAATGTCAGTTTTTCATCAGTACGAGATGAGGATGAAAACTGTGCTAGAATACTTACATTACCATTTAAATGAAATATATGGTGGTACAATGAATTTCGATTTAATGTAGTGCGTCATGAAGAAACATTTTTCATGTGACAAATGGAACAGTGTACTGAAGTAGAGCTACTGACGCAATTTTTATCTTATTTTTAGTAAGTCAATTCTCAAATATTTTGACGCCGCTGTAATGCTGCAGTGTGTTTTCAGGGATTTGGATGGAACAGCTCGGTCATTGAAAGGAGTCGAGTCTGAGAAAGAGGAGCTTAACCATCTGACCGTTCGGCTCCAGCGGTCTCTAGAGGTACGCAGCTTCTTTAGAAATGTATCAGAATTACTACTGATAATACTTTTGAGTATACAGTGATCAGACATAACAATAAAAGGACTGACAGGTGACATGAAAAACACTGATTATATCATTGCAGTGGTCCCTGTGAAGGGTATATTCAGTATCAGGCAGCAAGGAAACATTCAGTTCTCAAAGTTGATGTGTTGAAACCTGGAAAAATGGGCAACTGTAAGGTTTTAAGTAACTTCATGGCCAAATTATGATTTCTGTTCTGTTCTGATTATGTATTGTCTAATGGCAATGGCCTCAAAAAGCAGGATGGTGCATCTTATCATAGGTGTTGGCTTGGCCTCCAAATTCCTCAGCTCTTAATCTGATTAAGCATGCTGGACAAACATGTGTTTCCCCATGAAGGCCCTACCTCACAATTAAAGGAATTGATGGAAACATCCGGGTTCCATATACCACAACACACCTTCAAAGGACTTAACGGTTCAATGGTGTTTTGGAGGCTCAAGTTGGACCTACACGATATTAAGCTTGTGGTTTTAAGGACGTCACAGAACAGTGTATACTCTATACTGTATATATTCCATGTATATAAAACTTTCTTTCGGCTTCTCCCATTAGGGGGTCGCCACAGCGGATCATCCGTATTCATGATCCGCATGTTTGATTTGGCACATGTTTTTACGCTGGATACCCTTTCTAATGCAACCCTCCCCATTTATCCGGGCTTGGGACCGGCACTAAGAGTGCACTGGCTTGTGCAACCCTAATGGCTGGGGTTGGTTTCCTGACTGGGAATCGAACCCGGGCCGCAGCGGTGAAAGCGCCGCATCCTAACCACTAAACCACCATGTATGTACAGTATGTATATCTACACTATGTGGACAAAAGTATTAAAACACCTGACTGGTAGAATTAAAATGAAAATCTCCTGTACTAGGAGACTTAAACCTGTTCCAGCATGACAGTGTTCCTCTGCACAAACTAAGCAGCATGAAGGTATGGTTTACATGGTTTGGAGTGAAGGTTGTAATGAAGTAAGTGAAGGAAGTGGCCTAAGCCCTGACCTTAAAGGGTACATACCCTTGTAGTTGAATGAGCAAAAATCTCCACAAGCACATTCCAGAATCTACTGGAGCATCTTCACTCTTCCCAGAAGAGTGGAGGTTATAATAATAGCAAATGAGGATTAAAGGTGGAATGGTATATTTAATAAACACATATGAATCTTATATTTAGGTATCTATCTATCTATCTATCTATCTATCTGTCTGTCTGTCTGTCTGTCTGTCTGTCTGTCTGTCTGTCTGTCTGTCTGTCTGTCTGTCTGTCTGGGTGGGTGGGTAGGTAGGTAGGTAGGTAGGTAGGTAGGTAGGTAGGTAGGTAGGTAGGTAGGTAGGTAGGTAGGTAGGTAGGTAGGTAGGTAGGTAGGTAGGTAGGTAGGTAGGTAGGTAGGTAGGTAGGTAGGTAGGTAGGTAGGTAGGTAGGTAGGTAGGTAGGTAGGTAGGTAGGTAGGTAGGTAGGTAGGTAGGTAGGTAGGTAGGTAGGTAGGTAGGTAGGTAGGTAGGTAGGTAGGTAGGTAGGTAGGTAGGTAGGTAGGTAGGTAGGTAGGTAGGTAGGTAGGTAGGTAGGTAGGTAGGTAGGTAGGTAGGTAGGTAGGTAGGTAGGTAGGTAGGTAGGTAGGTAGGTAGGTAGGTAGGTAGGTAGGTAGGTAGGTAGGTAGGTAGGTAGGTAGGTAGGTAGGTAGGTAGGTAGGTAGGTAGGTAGGTAGGTAGGTAGGTAGGTAGGTAGGTAGGTAGGTAGGTAGGTAGGTAGGTAGGTAGGTAGGTAGGTAGGTAGGTAGGTAGGTAGGTAGGTAGGTAGGTAGGTAGGTAGGTAGGTAGGTAGGTAGGTAGGTAGGTAGGTAGGTAGGTAGGTAGGTAGGTAGGTAGGTAGGTAGGTAGGTAGGTAGGTAGGTAGGTAGGTAGGTAGGTAGGTAGGTAGGTAGGTAGGTAGGTAGGTAGGTAGGTAGGTAGGTAGGTAGGTAGGTAGGTAGGTAGGTAGGTAGGTAGGTAGGTAGGTAGGTAGGTAGGTAGGTAGGTAGGTAGGTAGGTAGGTAGGTAGGTAGGTAGGTAGGTAGGTAGGTAGGTAGGTAGGTAGGTAGGTAGGTAGGTAGGTAGGTAGGTAGGTAGGTAGGTAGGTAGGTAGGTAGGTAGGTAGGTAGGTAGGTAGGTAGGTAGGTAGGTAGGTAGGTAGGTAGGTAGGTAGGTAGGTAGGTAGGTAGGTAGGTAGGTAGGTAGGTAGGTAGGTAGGTAGGTAGGTAGGTAGGTAGGTAGGTAGGTAGGTAGGTAGGTAGGTAGGTAGGTAGGTAGGTAGGTAGGTAGGTAGGTAGGTAGGTAGGTAGGTAGGTAGGTAGGTAGGTAGGTAGGTAGGTAGGTAGGTAGGTTTAAATGTTTTGTTATAGGTGAGCACTAATGTGTGTAAGCATTGTGTCATGTGACTGCTCAGGAGCTCTCTAAGGAGAAACAGCGTACACTGGACATGCTCCGAGAGAAAGAGGTGGGCAGAATTGATTTAAAGGACCAGGCTCCTGCTCCAGACCCTAAACACCCAAAACCACAGGAGCAGCTACAGGGCAACCTGAGAAACATCGAAGAGCACATGTCGTGTCTACTCTGTGAAAAGAAGCAGGCAGAAGAGAGGTATAAAAAATAATAATAATAGAAAGTTTAAAGATTTTTTTTTTTCTGGAACTTATCATGTGTTCTGTTTTTAGATAATTATCCATAATATATTTTTAAAAAAGCCACAGAGTATTAAAACTAAAATATAAAAAAATTACAGTGTTGTTAAATTCTTAATGCTGACTGGTCAAATGTTTTGTTTTTTTCTATCACAGCAGCTCTGAAAGTTATGGCTGCAAGCAGAATCACAGGTTTAGTTTTTGAAAATGTAAAATTTCTTAACAACTTTTTTTCTACAGAAACTTTTTAAAAATGCAACTGTTGCTAATGTGCTACTTTTTTGTCAGGACACTTTTTGTCTGGAAGGAGTTTCCAGTGTTAGAACTTGTAAATTATTGTATTGGTCAGAGTTACAGCTACAAGTTACAGCTACAGGTTTAAGATTTCTGCAGGAGAAAAGAACTTAATTTCATGAGAAACCTAACAAGTTTTGAATATAATAGAGAATGGTTAAGCTTTTATAATTGTAATTTTAGCTATAAGTGTAACTTAAGTAGTATAAGTATAAATAAAATGCTCTGTACTTTTATAAATAAAATTGATGATAATAATAAAATTTTATCCATATATCATTCGCAGTCATATAGCAGCTAATTTTAGAGAATTATCATTCAATTTGAGTCCCCCAAGTCCCCCCTAACACACTAACTCTCCAAGTTTTATCTGAAGAAACAAACTAAAAACTGTATCTGTTGCTAATATTGTTCTTTTTTTTTTTTGTCAGAACACATTTTTGTTAATGTCTAGAAGGAATCTTCAATGTCAGAACTGTGTATTAATCAGAAGCACAGCTGCGGGTTTAAGATTTCTGCAACAACCAAAACAATTTCTAACTTTAATGAGCAACATGATAAGCTTTGTTTCGTTTTTTATTTTCTTGTTTTAAAAATAGAGCCAGGTTTAATGTTCTATAATTGTTATTGTAGTTGTAAGTGTAACTTAAATGTAACTATAATTGAAATGCTCAGATTTTTTATTATTGGAATTATCACAAATGATTTCTTATGTATTTCCAGTCATATAGCAACTAGTTTCACTGTATGATGACAAACTTTTGGTATGATCTTTACTATAATCCAATCCAGACTCAAATACAAACATCATGCTATCTGCCCCTCATAAATCTAGTTCTCAATCTAGTTGATGAATCCAGCAGTCCAGTCCAATTGGTTCAGCAGTCCCATTTTGCTTTGTCAAACTGCATGTACAGGAATGAACCAATATGCCTGACTCAGGCCTACACTAGTGTTAATGGAGGCTGGAGGCAGCTAAGTGGAAATATCCATTGATTTGCAAACAGCCATCATATTGATCAGACACCAATGAGTGCAGTGTGAGCACAGCAGTGAGGATATAGACTGCCCTGGAGCTAGAAATGACTTTTGTGACTGCATAACTCTTTTACTTCAGCTAATTTTGCTTAATGACCTCTGAGGTAATTACAGCTGTATCTAGCTGAAGGCTTTAATAATAATTAGTTGAACATATCACTTATCTATGTTTTCTGTTCTTTGATTTATACCGTATATCTATTATTCGCTGTTGTTTTATAAATATCAGGTACTGGTAATAAAGACTCCGATTGATATCAGAAAACTTCACCACATTACTCATATTTTTTTGTAAAAACATAATTAATACAAGTCTCGCTGTTTCAACTGCTGCTATTGAAAATTCAACACGTTCTGTCCAATCAGATTTAAGAATTCAACAGCATTGTGATTGAGAAGATTTTAAATGCTTAGCGTATTGCTTGCATCTGAAATTGTGTACAAATATCAAAATGTATTAAAGGTAACTGTTTGATATTCTTTATTCTGTTTACAGTATGTAATAGTGTAATTTTCTTTTCATATATTACTGACACTACCCTCAGTGTAGGATGTTGAGAGCTGCTCTGTGTCTCCCTCTGCAGGCTGAGACAGAATGAGCAGCGAGCTCATGTACTGCAGGAGGAGAGAGAGTTTTACTCGAGTCAGGCTCAAGCACTTCAGCAGTCCCTCAGTCAGCTAACAGCTGATAAACAGCAGGCTGAAGCTGAGCTCAAGGTGGGTCCCTTGCTTATAATTACTTCACTTGTATTGCACCCTGAGGCATGAAACGGAGTAGCGAGGACTCCACACTGTGTCAAGCAGTAATATAGGTGTGAACAGTTGGATACTACTTTCTTTTTCTTTTCTTCTTCTGAGGACACATATTTGATTTAGCCCAACAGAGACCCCATTTTTTTCTTGGAATATAGAGCATACAGTACACTAGTAGTCAACCAGTGGATTTTACCGATAGCTAGGTTGGATCATACTTGCTAATAACCAATTAATCAACAGATAGTTTTTTAAATTGACACTGAATAAAAAGAAACATAACACGTTTAATAAAACTGTACTTTATTTTCAATATAAAAAAAAAAACAGTACTGAATCATGAAAATGTGCTAAATGAATATACTAATAATGGTAATAAATATTGAGGAAAATAAAAGTATAAAATATATATGTATGCAAAGTGAAACAACTACAAATAAATAAAAATTCAAAATGAATTAAAAAAGACACTTTAAATAAACAGCAACATTATGTCAGTATTTCGCCACCAGGGGCCGCTCTTATGCTGTATAACACAACCCGGAAAAACTATATATATATATATATATATATATATATATATATATATATATATATATATATATATATATATATATATATATATATATGGATTTTGGAGATATATCCAGCAGTCATCTATCGGTGCTGATTAATTAGTAAAACCTCTTGTATACACTAATAAACAAATGTACAATAGAGCACGTGAGCATCAAAACCTAATCATAAAGCAATGTCAGCTGGCCTGGTCTGATGAATTACATTATGTTTTGTCATGCGGATGAACAGGTGTGTGAGTCACTTACCTGAGGAAGAGATTGGACTAGAATGAAAGAAATTATGGGACCTGACATTGTTGTAGATCAAGATACAATCCTTTATGGAAGTGGTAATAACTTATTTACCAAGATAATGCTCCCTGCTACACTGCCTACATTCCTCAACAATGGTTTGATGAGCCAAGAGTTCAAGGTGTTGGCTTCTAAATTCCGCAAATTTTAATCAGATTGAGCATCTATGGGATCTGACAAGCAGGTTTGACCCATGGAGACCTTACCTTGCAACCTGCAAGACTTAAAAGATTTACTACTTAACATTTTGGTGCCAGATCCGCTAGCACACTTTTAGAGGTCTTGTGGAGTCCATGCCTTGACAGGTCACAGCTGTTTTGCCAGCACATGTGGGACGTACTCATTATTCGGCTGGTGGTTTTAATGTTATCATGACACCAGCATATGTTAAATATCACATTCCTAACATAATACCATTTTAACTATTTTTTTCATTTTGTGATTATTATGGAATATCAGTGAAACTTGGCACATTTTAAAGGCATGTTAAAAGTCTTCATTATGTGCATTTGCCACAAACACGGACTCAAACATTTCCTTTACATCATACATAACTAAGAAACAAAAAACAAAGTAAAAATTCAGATCAAATGCGGAGTCTTAGAGACTGAAATGGCATTCCTGTGCGCTTCTCACAACCTAATCTGCTATTACATTTCATAGACTCTCTTTTCTTTCACTTCTCTCACTCCTCTCTCTGCACATATATCCATTATCATTAAGTTACTTCTGAGTGGGGAAAAACTTAATCGATGGTTCATCTCCACACTCCACTACATCGTTCTTCTCTCCAGTGAAACATTGCTCAACTATACCATCTATGTTCCACACATCTTCCTTTAGGTCTATATAATTATGTCATGTAAGTAATGTATCTGTGTGTGTGTGTGTGTGTGTGTGTGTGTGTGTGTGTGTGTGTGTGTGTGTGTGTGTGTGTGTGTGTGTGTGTGTGTGTGTGTGACCAGGCTGAAATGGAATCCAGGGCAGAGTTAGAACGTAGGTTGCAGATGGCCGAGGAGGCCCTAAAGAACCTGGAACAGGGGTTGAACTGTTTGGAGCGCAGCCGAGAAAGAGATGAGAGGATGATAGGAGACGTCAGCCACCTTCGTAGTGAGTGTACCCAAAAATAACACGTTAATTCGATCCACTATGCTTTTTTGTTTTTTGTAGTTGTTTTGTGTTAATTTCATTCATTTCCATTATAGAGAAGAAAATTTTATTTGCCACACACACACACACACACACACACACACACACACACACACACACACACACACACACACATACATACATATATATATATATATATATATATATATATATATATATATATATATATATATATATATATATATATATATATATATATATATATGCCATTAGATATACAATAATCCTACATTATTCTATTCTATTCTATTCTATTCTATTCTATTCTATTCTATTCTATTCTATGCTTATTTTTCCCACAACAAACGGGGTAAGTCAGTGTGAAAAACGTATTCACTACAAAGGCAAAGGTGAAAGGTCAAATGTTTGAGCATTACCAAGCTATGAAGCAATGTTTAATAAAAACAAGTTACTAAAAGAAAGATGGATATGCCTGAATTCAATATTTTAATAACTAAGTATGTGTGTTAATGTAGACTATGGATGATATTTGAATATTTAAACCCATGAGAAGGGTGATTTTATGTAGTCATTACTTATCCTCTCATCATGCTGTTTCTGGTGATGAAATATTGGCATAAACGCAGAACGTTTTGAGAATGGAAAGATTCTGTGTCTTCATTTTTGGTCAGTGAAGCATTAAATAGTGAGATGGCAGTGAGTTTGAAGAGCATTAGAAAAAAGGATTATGTAATGAATGATACAAAAAAAATAGTATTTAATTTAGTGAAAGTAATAAAATTAACTGTAAAAAAAAAGTAAAGATCAAGAAATGAAATAGTTATAAATTAACAAAAATTGAAATTAAATTACAATACAACTGTGACCATTTTACTTACAGATGAGTAATCCCACTTTCCAACCAGGTGACTGTGAATAAAAAAAGCTGAGGAAATCGAAAAAAAAATAAAGCCATATTTGTTAAGTAACTTGTAATGCTTTTAATCTTAAAAAATGTCAGCCATGAAGGTGAGTTTTTATCCCACATGTGAATATCAGGTCAATATGCAAAAATATGACCTTTTCTATGCTTTTTAATACATTTGCTATTTGAGTCATGTTTTTTTCCCCTATCTCTCTCTTTTAGAGTTCTTCGAGGAGTGTATATGTGCAGCAGAGATTGAAGCCAAGCTTCCTGCCATCATGAAGAACTCCGTGTACTTGCATAAAGCTGCCGCTCGCCGAATTAAGAGCTGTCGCATCCAGAGACATGCTTCCAGGCAACAGTGGCGTAAGTAGTGGCGTAAGTGTTTCTCTTTTACACACATAAGGAGCCATCTAATGATGCTGGCACCCTTCAACTGTAAATATGGGCAAAGAAGACTGTGATATCAAACTCTTATGGATATCAAACAATTGCAAACACAATACAGTTTTTCCACAAAAAAATATGTTGCAAAATTATTGGTATTTGTTAGTCAATACTTGACTAAATGTTCTACCTCCCATTCCCAAATAACCTTCTGGGTCTTCTCCTATAATTTTCAATAATAGCAAGGGTGCCAATATTAGTGGCGGGCACTGTACACAGCACACACAAACACACAACGACATTGTAGTGCCGCTGTAAAAAAGCCCATTTAAAATTCTCTTGCAGTTGCATTCTATATCAATACATTTATTCAACACCTTCTCATGGTATACTTCTTTTGTATAACTTCCAGGGAAACAATCACAGTCTTTTGCTGGACCACATGGTGAGACTTCCAGTCTGGAGGACCTAAAAGAGGCCACTCAGCATCCAACCTCGGACAGTTGCTTTAGACAGCAAAGCAAAGGATATAAGGCTCTCAGCCAACAAAACACAGTGCAATCTGATGACTGAGATCAGTGCAAGGAACTGACGCCAACCTGGTCTGATTACTGATGTGTAAATGAATAAAGATTTGCAAACAGTTTTGGATGTAAATTTGTAAATGGATAAACAGGTTCGTGTTTTGCAAAAAGTTACTGATCTTTTTTTTGCTTTTTTGACTAATACCGAATTCCAGATCAAAACACATTTAGTCCCCGTTTGCTGTTATAATAACCTCCACTCTTCTGGAAGGATGTTTCACTAAGAGTCCTGGGGTGTATTCAGCATTCCAATTCATACCAAATAAAGCTGGAAGAGGATTGAGTCTCCTAGATGAAGTGAAAGGAAATACTAATACTAATGCTATACAACTGTGTGCCTTTAGCTTTCTGGCAATAGTTTGAGAGCAGAACCACATATGTATCCAAATTTGTTTGTCCATATATATATATATATATATATATGTACATACACACACACACACCAACTAAGCATTACATTATGACTACTTGCCTAATATTGCGTTGGACACCCTTTTGCTGCCAAAACAGTCCTGACCTGTCGAGAATGAACAACATTAACTTCTTCAGTAATTTAAGCTACAGGAGCTCGTCTGTTGGATCGAACCACATGGTCCATCCTTCGCTCCTCACGTTCAGCCTCGGACGTCCTTTGACCCTGTCACCGGTTCACCATTGTTTCTTTCTTTGAGCTCGTTTGATAGATACTCACCACTGCAGACCAGAAACATCCCACATAAGCTGCAGTTTTGGAGAAGCTTTGACCCGGTCGTCTAGACATCACAATTAGGCCCTTTTTAAATCCTTACGCTCGCCCATTTCTCCTGCTTATGTCAAATTTAAGGACAATATGTTCACTTGCTGCCTAATAAATCCCACCCACTAACAGGTGCCGTGATTAAGAGATAATCAGTTTTATTCAATTTCCTGGTCATAATGTTATATTGTCATGATGTTATGCCTGTTTGACGTGTGTTTGTGTGTATGTATATTATACTAGCCTTTTTTTTTTTAATCATCACTCTGTTCTTTAGTTGCTTCTTCAGGATAGTTTCATATTTATTCATTGATTTTATGTATATCATGTTTCTTTCTAGAACATTTCCCACATATAAACAACTGTAAACTGGTTATACTGTAAAAACCTATGAATAATAATCATGACATTACTACTGTAATATTTGTTTATCCTTACCGCACACTGCACTCTGTTTAAATAGACAGAACGCAATATTGTATTTTCTACAGGACTCTATAATAATCAGTATATCACTGTATAATATCATATATCTTAAATAAATGTATTGTGTGAAACCTGATAAATAAGCAATTATTTTTATTTTTAGTTCACAGATCTTATTCTGTAAATTTGTAAAATGTACAATTAAAATACGGTATGATATTAAGAAAAGGTAATACAAATAAATAATCAAAGGAAAGTAAACATTTTTAGAGCATGCCTATAAAGGGATGAAACACAATCCCAATATACGCGAAACATGATTACAACTTGCAAATAATTGAATAAAAATAAATAAATAAATATATATATATATATGAATTGATCCACTTGATTGACAGATAGATAGATAGATAGATAGATAGATAGATAGATAGATAGATAGATAGATAGACAGATAGATAGACAGACAGACAGACAGACAGACAGACAGACAGACAGACAGACAGACAGACAGACAGACAGACAGACAGACAGATAGATAGATAGATAGATAGATAGATAGATAGATAGATAGATAGATAGATAGATAGATAGATAGATTTGTGTCTCAGTTGACAGTTAAATTCGAAACTACTGTATGTTTTACGGTATTATAAAATAAAATTATACAATATAATCGGCCAATAATGAAAATATATCGCATGTTTTTGTGTACATTGATATTAAATTAAATTAAGTAAATATTTAATATTTCTATTCTGTGTGCTTCATAAACACATAAAACAAAATGAGAACATTTCTATGAATGTATTTATTTGTTTGTTATTTATTCAATAAAAGAATTAGACACATTATCATTCACTGAAAAGTTCAGACTTTATTTCTCTTAATCATTCATACAGCATCCTATTCACAAAACAGTACAGTTGTAAGCGGGTTTGATCATATATTTCGAACAGATCCGTCTGTTTAGTTGTTTTTGTGTCTTCACCGTCTTCTTCTTGAAACAGCTTAAATATTTTAACTAAAATGTGGTGTTGGACCAAAAAAACAGCACTTGACTGATACACAAATGTGATCGTTTCAGTTTTAGCATTTCCGTTTTATTGTTACAGCAAATGATGTATTGTACTAGTTAATGGGACCTACTTTTTTTTACCTCCTAAAAAAAAGGAAAAATCAATAAATCAATAAATCAAACATTAAGTTTGTGACAGCCAATAATCATCCAATATGTGAGTTTTACTCTATTGTACATAAATGTTCATATTTTTATTTCATACACTGAATGGCCCTGCATTTCCAATCTAAATTGAAACAGCTCAAGCGGATGCACACTATGATGCAAAGAATATGAACATAAAATTATGGCCAAACAGCATTTATCCTAGTAGTCTAAACTGTAACAGAACCCCAGCAATGGTATGACGAAGAGCTTTTATCCCATTTAAAAATGTTCTCTATGCCTGATTCTGTAGCTGTATATCTGAAAATATTTTATTTAAATGTGTATTACAGTCACACGTATCCTAACCGATGTGAAATTGGAGCGGAATAGGAGTTCTCACGCGTTCTCATCCTTGTGCGTTTATTATGAGCAGTCTGCAGCTCATGCAGCGGAGGCCACCTTCATCATCTTCACACCTACAGTAGATAAACATATGAAACAAACAAAATATAAGTTTAGTATTGACTTTCAGCACAATTCATTTGGGAATTAATATGCATATGAAGGTTTGGACAGAAACCACTGTTGACCCCAGGTATTATAAAATACATAGACAAACTGTGGACACCTGACTATAAGATTCGTATGTGCTTTTGAACATCCCAGTCCACAATGAATCCCCATTTGCTCTTATAATAACCTCCACTCTTCTGGGAAGATGTTCCACTACATTTTGGAGTGTGCCCATTCAGCCACAAGTGTGTTAGCAAAGTCAGGCACTTATATGGGTGAGGTGAGGTGAGGTGAGATGAGGTGAGGTGAGGATGCCAATTCATCCCAAACCTGTTTAGTAGGGTTGCAGTCAGAGCTCTATAGTGGAAGATCTTCTCCAACTAATGTGAAGCATATCTTCATGAAGCTGATATTTTTATGTGGGAACAGGTTTGGGTTTCCGAGTTCAGATGAAGGTAAAATTGAATTCTGTTGAAATCCTATACAATTGGGTGACTTTAACTTTGTGGTAACAGTTTGTGGAACAAGTACAGTGAGGAAAATAAGTATTTGAACACCCTGCTATTTTGCAAGTTCTCCCACTTAGAAATCATGGAGGGGTCTGAAATTGTCATCCTAGGTGCATGTCCACTGTGAGAGACATAATCTAAAAAAAAAAAAATCCCGGAATCACAATATATGATTTTTAAACTATTTATTTGTATGATACAGCTGCAAATAAGTATTTAAACACCTGTTTATCAGCTAGAATTCTGACCCTCAAAGACCTGTTAGTCTGCCTTTAAAATGTCCACCTACACTACATTTATTATCCTAAATTAGATGCACCTGTTTGAGGTTGTTAGCTGCATAAAGACACCTGTCCACCCCATACAATCAGTAAGAATCCAACTACTAACATGGCCAAGACCAAAGAGCTGTCCAAAGACACTAGAGACAAAATTGTACACCTTCACAAGGCTGGAAAGGGCTACGGGAAAATTGCCAAGCAGCTTGGTGAAAAAAGGTCCACTGTTGGAGCAAACATTAGAAAATGGAAGAAGCTAAACATGACTGTCAATCTCCCTCGGACTGGGGCTCCATGCAAGATCTCACCTCGTGGGGTCTCAATGATCCTAGGGAAGGTGAGAAATCAGCCCAGAACTACACAGAAGGAGCTGGTCAATGACCTGAAAAGAGCTGGGACCACCGTTTTCAAGGTTACTGTTGGTAATACACTAAGACGTCATGCTTTGAAATCATGCATGGCACAGAAGGTTCCCCTGCTTAAACCAGCACATGTCCAGGCACATCTTAAGTTTGCCAATGACCATTTGGATGATCCAGAGGAGTCATGGGAGAAAGTCATGTGGTCAGATAAGACCAAAATAGAACTTTTGGGTCATAATTCCACCAAACATGTTTGGAGTGTGTGCAAACCTGGTAAAAAACTACAGGAAACGTTTGACCTCTGTAATTGCAAACAAATGCTACTTTACCAAATATTAACATTGACTTTCTCAGGTGTTCAAATACTTATTTGCAGCTGTATCATACAAATAAATAGTTAAAAAATCATACATTGTGATTTCGGGATTTTTTTTTTTTAGATTACGTCTCTCACAGTGGACATGCACCTACGATGACAATTTCAGACCCCTCCATGATTTCTAAGTGGGAGAACTTGCAAAATAGCAGGGTGTTTAAATACTTATTTTACTCACTGTAAATATGGCTCAAGTGTCCAAATACTTTTGTCTAAATATTATAAAAATTCTGTGTCCGAGGAAAAATCAATTATGCCAGGGGAAATGTGAAATACAATACACCAGTGGTCCCCAACCCCTGGGCCGTGTACTGGCACCGGTCCGTGGGTCAATTGGTACCGGGTCGCACAGAAAGAATACATAACTTACATTATTTCTGTTTTATTTATTATTTGATTAACAATGTTTTATTTTGGATAATGACCGGATTCTCTCTGCCACATCTGTCTATGACTCACTTTTGATGCATGTGTCATGATGCCTCAGTCTTGTGTATTATCTCCATCCACTACCTTCATAAAGGGGCTGCTCCGGCCGCTAACACATAATACATTACCGCTAAATTGAAACCCCCAAGCTAGCACAATGAACAAAAAAAAACCACAGTGGATTTACAATTATCTTTTATTATTATATTTAGAAAATGCCAGTTTTTATGCCGGTCGTTTTATTTTATTTCGTTGCATTTATCCGCCACACCTTAAAGGCCGGTCCGTGAAAATATTGTCCGACATTAAACCGGTCCGTGAAAATATTGTCTGACATTAAATGCAAATGCAAAAAAGGTTGGGGACCACTGCAATACACCATCGATAAGGATTCTCATAAAATTAATTACTCAAACGTCATCTAATTATTACACCAATGTACAATCAGTAATGCTGTGTTGTATTTGTTTCAGAAGTGTACATCAGTGCACTAAATGTAGAAATAATACGAATATTTAAAGGGTCAGACAATGAAATAATGTAATGAGCATGAATCTTCATAATATGGGTGTGTAGGTACACAACTACACAATCAGACATCTTGGTAAAACATTGGGAAGAAATTCTGAGGGCTTTTATGTGTGTAATGTAATTACTTATTTATTTGTTTAATAATAGAGATATAGACATACTTATGATCACGATATAATCAGAGAATCTAGTATATAATATAATCATCCCAAAAGTATAAATAAGAACACAATAAAATACCTGCAGCAGGACCTAAAATCTTGTTAGCTTGTTAGGTTTTCCTTTAATTAAGAGACCAAGCAAATTAAGAGCAATGCATTGTATGTCTCGAAATACAGTGTGTTGTGGTGTTCGTCATAAATATAAAGGAATGCTTGCCAAAACTGGGGAAACATGGTGTCTAACAAAAACCATTCAAATACCAAATTTTTTAAAGCAGCTCGCATTTTCTGAACAAGAAAAAACATCTCAATGAAGACTGTGAGTCTGGAGGTGAGTGAAAATGGAGACTGGGGCATTCAAGTTAAGTTAATGACAAGGTAATAGAATTTCACTTAGAACGAAGGTATAAAATGATATTTAAGTGGATTGGCATCCCAGTAAGGCACTGCTGGATCAATAGTGAGGAAGTGAAAGCTGCATTACACCACTCAAGCACTACTTGGGCATGGTCCTTTCTCTTAACTTTGTGATGAATGATGGGAAAAACTACAGTACATTGAGGGAAAGAGGTAGGTAGATCGACGGTGGATGGATGGATGGATGGATGGATGGATGGATGGATGGATGGATGGATGGATGGACGGATAAACAGACAGACAGACAGGCAGCATAAGTGCAAAAGAGTGAGTCCCATGCAACAATTCTTCACGATAAGAGACAGCTGCAAACCTCATGAGAGTCCATACTGATTTGCTGCTGTTCAAATAGTCAAGAATGGTGGCCAATATCAATATATTTGATGGCTATAATTTTCACAGTAGTAAGTTTCAAATGTAATACCTCAATTTATATCAGCCCTAAAGTATAATGTTTTGTGTAACATCATGCTTTATGAACGTTTTCATCTTCAGAAGCTGGGCTACTTGTGACAGAAAAAATTAAGTTAAAGTTCAGATCTCAATCCTATTAATTATCTGTTTAAAAACAGTCCATCCATCTGGAAGAATGGGTGAAAATCACTCCCAAACAGTGCACACAAAGCTGGTAGAAACATACTAAAAAAAAAACTGCAGTCATACAGTATAGTCTTGAATATTTAAGCATTTCCAGTTTAAGTTTTGCGGATAAATATTAAATCTTCTTCTCCTTCTCCTTCTTTCGGCTTCTCCCATTAGGGGTCGCCACAGCGGATCATCCGTCTCCATACTGTTCTCTACATCTGCCTCCTTTAACCCAACTACCTGCATGTCTACCTTCACCACATCCATAAACCTCCTCCTTGGTCTTCCTCTTTTCCTCCTTCCTGCTGGCTCCATCCTCAGCATTCTTCTATTGAGATATACAGTGGGTACGGAAAGTATTCAGACCCCCTTAAATTTTTCACTCTTTTTTATTTTGCAGCCATTTGCTAAAATCATTTAAGTTCATTCTTCTTCCTCATGAATGTACACATAGCACCCTATATTGACAGAAAAACACAGAATTGTTGACATTGTTGCAGATTTATTAAAAAAGAAAAACTGAAATATCACATGGTCCTAAGTATTCAGACCCTTTGCTCAGTATTTAGTAGAAGCCCCCTTTTGATCTAATACAGCCAGGAGTCTTTTTGGGAAAGATGCAACAAGTCTTTCACACCTGGATTCAGGGATCCTCTGCCATTCCTCCTTGCAGATCCTCTCCAGTTCTGTCAGGTTGGATGGTAAACGTTGGTGGACAGCCATTTTTAGGTCTCTCCAGAGATGCTCAATTGGGTTTAAGTCAGGGCTCTGGCTGGGCCATTCAAGAACAGTCACGGAGTTGTTGTGAAGCCACTCCTTCGTTATTTTAGCTGTGTGCTTAGGGTCATTGTCTTGTTGGAAGGTAAACCTTCGGCCCAGTCTGAGGTCCAGAGCACTCTGGAGAAGGTTTTCGTCCAGGATATCCCTGTACTTGGCCGCATTCATCTTTCCCTTGATTGCAACCAGTCGTCCTATCCCTGCAGCTGAAAAACACCCCCACAGCATGATGCTGCCACCACTATGCTTCACTGTTGAGACTGTATTGGACAGGTGATGAGCAGTGACTGGTTTTCTTCACACATACCGCTTAGAATTAAGGCCAAAAAGTTCTATCTTGGTCTCATCAGACCAGAGAATCTTATTTCTCACCATCTTGGACAACTCCATGCGGGTTTTCATGTGTCCTACACTGAGGAGAGGCTTCCGTCGGGCCACTCTGCCATAAAGCCCCGACTGGTGGAGGGCTGCAGTGATGGTTGACTTTCTACAACTTTCTCCCATCTCCTGACTGCATCTCTGGAGCTCAGCCACAGTGATCTTTGGTTTCTTCTTTCCCTCTCTCACCAAGGCTCTTCTTCCCCGATAGCTCAGTTTGGCCGGACGGCCAGCTCTAGGAATGGTTCTGGTCGTCCCAAACGTCTTCCATTTGAGGATTATGGAGGCCACTGTGCTCTTAGGAACCTTAAGTGCAGCAGAAATCTTTTTGGAACCTTGGCCAGATCTGTGCCTTGCCACAATTCTGTCTCTGAGCTCTTCAGGCAGTTCCTTTGACCTTAATGATTCTCATTTGCTCTGACATGCATTGTGATTTGTAAGGTCTTATATAAACAGGTGTGTGGCTTTCCTAATCAAGTCCAATCAGTATAATCAAAAATTTCTGGACTCAAATGAAGGTGTAGAACCATCTCAAGGATGATCAGAAGAAATGTATAGCAGCTAAGTTAAATATATGAGTGTCACAGCAAAGGGTCTGAATACTTAGGACCATGTGATATTTCAGTTTTTCTTTTTTAATAAATCTGCAAAAAGGTAAACAATTCTGTGTTTTTCTGTCAGTATGGGGTGCTATGTGTACATTCATGAGGAAAATAAATTAACTTAAATGATTTTAGCAAATGGCTGCAATATAACAAAAAGTGAAAAATTTAAGGGGGTCTGAATACTTTCCGTACCCACTGTATGTCCCTCCTCTGCACATGTCCAAACCATCTCAATCTCGCCTCCCTCACCTTGTCTCCAAAACGTCCTACATGCACTGTCCCTCTAATAAACTTGTTTCTAATTATGTCCATCGTCGTCACTCCCAACAAAAACTTCAACATCTTCAGCTCTGCTACCTCCAGCTCCACCTCCTGTCTTTTACTCAATGCCAATGCCACTGTCTCTAAACCATACAACATCGCAGGTCTCACCACAGTCCGATAAATGGATAAATAATAAATATTGATTTAAAAAAAATAATAATTTTAAGCATCTCATCTGTATAATAGACATATGTAATCCTTTTCACTTTTAAGGTGGTTGAATATTTTTTTTGCACTATAGAAAATCAGATTTTTCATTTCTTAACCAATATTTTAGCAGTAGCCAGCAATTCTGTACCACCATTATTTATCTGTACTCTTCTTTTGACCTCCAAAGATGTACTTTGATGAGGTGCCACTTTGGTCTGTTAGCAGTAAGAGAGAATGCTTCTACAGTAGATCCTGTGCCCTCCCACCCACATTCCCCTGATCCTTTGGGAATTCATCAAAGGCCTGGGCCACTGTTTTAACTGCACATTGCTATGGCAACTACTGAATAAAAATGTGTCTCAGGCTTTTTCCATTTCTGAGTTCCCATTTTTTCCAGGCAGGAAGATTACGCAATTGTACAATTTGTCAATTTCAGGTCCAGATTATCTGACGGCTGCAACTTTTTTGTATTTAAATGGTGAACTGTGGGCACAAAATGTACTTCAACTGTTGTGTACTTGAGATGAATCCGAAAGCTGGATATCATTATCAGAGAAAAAAACCAATAAAAAAAAACGAGAAGTACGTAATCATTTATAACAGGTTAATGATTTATAATTAAATATTAGGTCTCTAAATATTTATTACATTTCATTACAAATATCCAGAGCAACCTGCCATATAAGTCAAGTCAAGTTTATTTTTATAGCGCTTTTCACAACAGACATTGTCTCAAAGCAGCTTTACAGAAATCAACAGTTAAGGTGAACGGTGTGTATTTATCCCTGATGAGCAGCAGTGGCGACTGTGGCAAGGAAAAACTCCCTTAGATGTTATGATGAAAAAACCTTGAGAGGAACCAGACTCAAAAGAGGAACCCATCCTCATTTGGGTGACATCAAAAGTTTGATCATAAATCTTTTAACAATACAGAACACTGGAGAGTGAGAACTAACATGAGTACTGGAGAATAAGATTATAAGTAATGTTCTTTCTACAGTCTTATACAGTCTTTATGGTTATAACCTTGTTAGCCAAGTGTACAACTGCAATTTTCTTTTTACTTCTGACAGAGTAGATTGTTGCATTTTAGCATTGTGTGTGCTTGTGCTTTTAAGGTCTCATTAGTCACTATTAATGCTAATTATTTATCGTTGTTAGCTAACACCGTGTCAGCGATGGAAACTAGCAGTGATGGCTGAAAACCCCATGCTAATCTGACTGTTACTAACAGTGATAGATATTTTACTTTCCTATTATTAGCTGCAAGGAAGTTAGCATGCATTACATACAGTATTCTTATGAAAGTGGGTAATCCAAAGCATTACCTTACCTGGGTCTCTAAGTGATTATACATTTACGACAGCCACCATTATCCAGCACGACTTACATTTATATCATTCATACAACTGAGCTGCTAAGGGCCTTGCTCAGGGGCCCAGGAGTAAAAAATTGGTTTGGCTGGGATTTAAACTCACAACAACCGCCCTGATAAAAAAAAAAAAAAAAAAAAAAAAAAAAGGTCTACTTGATTTATAAGGACTGTAATTTCATACCTGTCCAGACAGACCTTAGCTTAGCACCTTATTATCTGCTTCACAGACTTCTCCAATGGTCCCTGCTACTACTTTTGTCTGTTTCTTGTGAGTAGGCTTTTTTACTGACTGTAATAATGTTCCTTTTCAAACACGCTGAGATTGGGTGTAGTGAAGGGGCATTGGGAGTATCTAAAAAAAAAAAAAACAGACAGAAAGCCTACACAAGCAAGCCGTCTATCAAGGCATACGGTTTTCCAAATGAGTTTCCTCAGTTTCTTTGTCCCTGATCTAAATAAATTACATGAGGGCGTGTTTTGGATAGACTCCAAAGCCAGAAGTCCCTCAGACTCCTGTCGAATGCTCTAAATGCAATATATACAAATATCTAAGTGCAGCAATCCATGCACATTATAGAACTGGAAGTCCATTGAGTTTGCAATAGCTAGTCTTTTTGTACATAAATGTACATATACTAAAAAGCAGAAGTAGGATGCAAACATCGAAACATGAATGTTTATGATTTCCAAAAAAAATGTGTATCCTACTCGATAAATATGGCCACTGTGCAGATGCAATTTCACAAGTAAAACTTCTATGATACTGACTGGTAAGAAATAGAAAAATTGACCACTGCTCCTTTAAATAAATGATCAAGAGAGATTCTGACACATTGAGCATACCTGATTGTAAGAGAATGCAGATCGTCAGCGCAGGTTCATAGAGTCTGATGCTGAACCAACGCTTCATCAGCAGCTGGACTCTGCTGAGATCACTCTTTGCCACGTCCTCACGTAAACCCTGCTCTGTCAGCGTTGTCTTTCACACGTAGGCAAGTCCTTGTTTACCGTCAGCAGGTGTCAGGTTGGGACTTTTATCAATATCATGCAACCACATCTGTCTTATGAAGCACTCTGCACTCTCCTTAGGGTTTAAACAAAATAAGTCATTGATTTGTGATGAAATGGTGACTTTGCTAAATAGTGAACAACGAACTCTTAATGAACAGTCTTCAGATAAGTGGGGCTTTTTGCCATGTTATGAAAACAGGCATACCACTGCAAGCGACTCGTTCACACACAACCAACAGTTAGCAAACTAAGAGAAATGTATTTTGTTCATGATAAATGGCTCAAGAGTTCGAGAAGAAACATGATTCTGTGAAGAGATATGTTTCAGCAAAGCTGTGGGTCCAGTTCTGTGATGACACTGCCGTGGAGCAACAAGCTGCTCATTTCAATTATTAGCTCAATGTAGAGAGAAGACATCTCACTTTTCATCCAAACTAGCCTGCAGCTGTGCTTCCAGGACCATCTTGTCGAAGGTGCGCATGTTGGTCTCTTCTCGCACTCGGTCCCGGACGTGGAAGGAGGCACGTGCTACTGAGCGGGCGCTTTCTAATACAGCACGTTTTTCACGGAATATCTGTTCGCTCTTCTCAAGCTTGCGCTCTATTGATTGAAGCAACTCCAGCCTCCTCTGCTTCTCCTCTTCCTCTACTTTCTGACGATTAAGCTTCTGAATGCGCTCTTTCTCCAGTCTGCTCTGGACAGCACGCTGGGCTTTTTCTCTGGCCCTCTCCTCTGCAAGCATGGCGGCCTGCTGTACCCGCTTCACCGCTTCCTTTGCCCTGGCCTCCATCTGCTCTTTTTGTTGCCGCTCGCGCTGCTCAGCAGCCTTTTTAGCTTTCTGGATCTGCTGTTCTTCACGCTTGGCTTTTTCCCGCAGCTCTTGTCCTCGTCGCTCCTGTATCTGCTCATAGTTCTCCAGTGATCGGCTCAGCTTCTGTTCCGTTGTCCGCCGGGTTTCCTCAAGCTCGTCTGCTTTGCGGCGCTCGATCTCTTCGATGAGTGCTATATGCCGACGCTTTTCCGCTCGATTGAGGCCACGGAGCTCCTCCAACATCTGGTGGTCTCGCTCCTGCCTCTTCAACTCTGCAATGGTTAGCTTCTCTTTGATGAGCACCTTTTCGTGCTCCAGCAAAGCCGCCCGCTCCTCTTCCAAGGATTTGAGGTTCTGCTCCTGCATAGACTTCTTCAGCTTCTCTTCACGAGCTGCCTGCTGCAATTTTTGCAATCTGCTTCGCTCTTGTTGCTCAGCTAATTCCCGCCATCGCTCCTCACTTTCGGCCACGCGGCGTAACTTGGCTGCTGCTGCCTCTCGCTCCTGCTGGCTGAGTCTTCGCTGCCTGGTGGAAAATTGAGACTGCCATGCTCGATGGCATTGAAGCACTGCTCGCTGTTTATCTCGATCTTCACGTTCACGCCGCAGCTCCTCTATTCGCCGTTCACTGTCCCACTGCAAGTGTGCAACGTATCGTGTCTGACTCATAATATCTTCTTCTTGGTACCTGGCTAGCATTAATGCTGCAATCTTACGGTCACGTTCTGGAACTGCCTTGAGGCCTCGCCGCTTGACCTCTTTTACAATGCGCTCTACCTTCTGTGTAGTCTGTCGAGAGTGACTCAGGTCTCCCAAGCTTAAACTTCGGCCCATCAGAGAGTTGAAAGTAGCTAAGGTGCGAGCACGAGGACTTGATGTCTTACCCCAGTGATCCCGTGCCCCTTCCCAGCTGTAAGAGGAGGATGCTGACTCTGAAGAGGCACATGTGGTTGTTGTTGTGGTAGTGGTTGAAGTATTAGAAGAGGTAACCTCTTCCTTTCTTCTTTGTAAGGACTCTAAAGAATGGCTTCTCTCTCTGGCTTTTGACAGGGACATAATGTGCCCATTGTGCTGAGTAAATGGTCTAGTGATGCCATTAGCAGGGCTTTGTGCGGCCGATTTCGATACAACTGGCGCAAGAGATGAAGACATCCTTGGAAACGGGGAAGGCTTTGGTGTGGACCTGGGAAAAGTGTTTGCAGACTTTAATAGGGTGATAGGTGGTTTTTTGGACACTGGTGCTCCTGTTGTTGATGTAATCACTTTTGGAGATATGGATCCTTGCGTCCTTCCAGCAGACACAGTAGATAGTATTTTAGGCTGTTTAAAGGATATCTCTTTATTAGTGTGTCCAGTGCTTATTGGACGCACTGCTAAAGATGGAGCTGCAATAATTTTACTACATGAACTTGAAAATAAAGGAGATATTTTTGCTTTTTCCTCTGAGCACTGAGGTATATTTTTGGAGGAGGGCTGTGAAACTGGTGTAGATTGTGGTTTTGTTGGGCCACTGCTAGCAGGTGACTTTTTGGCAATAAGATCAGAGGAAACAGAACCATGATTGGTTTGCTTAGTCACTTCAGTGCTGGTATTACCTTGAGGTTTCTCTGAGTCCTGCGATCTGCTGCTATTGTTAAGTGTTGCCTGGAGGGCCCTTTTTTTCTCCTCTTGAACTATTCTTTCTCGTTCCTCTCTGCAGTGTCTGAGTTTAGCATGTCTGTCCTTCTCATACATTTCAAACATCCCCGTGGCGACACGCATGCTATTGACAGGGGCCTCTCGTGCAAAATCAGACAGAGGTCTAGACAAAAGCTCCACTGGTTTGACTCCACATCGTGCACATGCCTCGAGAGAACGAGGGCTGGTTAGCACGTACCGGCTGCCTTCTGCAGCTGGGGAATCAAAGTTGTAAAGGTCGAGATGTAGCTTGGGATGCTCAGATTCGCTGTTCTGTAATTGGCATCCTTGAGGACTATGTTCAGTCTCAACTCTCGGCTCTTGTTCTTGAGAGTTAAGAGCAGACTTTTCCTTTTTCCCATCTTCATCCTGTTTAGGTAGACACGGGGCTTCCGATGCAGCAGCAGGGGGCACAAAATATGAGCATTTGATCTTGTTCTGGTCCTCGGGTTCCAGTGGATCCACCATGGTGAGCTGTTTAATAAGAAAAAAAGAAGGAAAAAGAAAATTAATAGATTATAGTTGTTTGTAATATCTATTTGCATAAATTCCACAACTCTTACAATCCAGGACTTTTTATGGATTCAATTAGAAATTATCTGACTGGAATCTACACGAAACAAATCAAAATATTGAATATTGTTGTTTCTCTGATTAATGCTGTTTTGACCTGGTTGCTGACTTTTGGTGAATAGCCTTTTCTTGGCTGATCTGTGATTGTACCATATTCTTTCCATGTTTTAATGATGGTTTTAATAGTGTTCTGGAAAATATTCAAAGTTTGTGATACTTTGTTTAAAACCAAATACAGATACAAATATTGATAATTCTTCAAAAATACTGTACACCCCAGACTTGTTTAAAAGCTTTATGATGCTGTTTGTTTAATGTTACAAGCGTATTTATACCAAGCTCATCCAATGCTAAATGGACAAAGATCGACTTCATTCAACTAATTCACTTCTGATTAGAACCAGTTGACACCAGAAATAATGTTGGTTTTCACACCAGCTTTTAAATTTTTTTCCATTTAATAAAATGCCTTGATAAAATCTATTGGGGCTGTCAATCGATTAAAATATTTAATCGTGATTAATCGCATAATTAATCACACATTTCTATATTTTCTAGATGCACTTAAAATTAATACTTGTAAAGTTTTAAAGACTCTAATCAACATGGAAATGGACAAATATGCTTTGTGTAAATGTATGTTTATTATTAGTGAAACCATATGCAACATAGAGCATAAGACAAAAGTTACATAAAATTAAAAAATAATAATAAATGTTTTAAATTACATAAATCATGACACCAAAAGAAACTTTTGCTTTGTTTCCACACGGACGGTTTTAATTAACGGATGTGTGCACCATTATTGGTCTGGGGAATAGGATATAAGTCTATGATCCATTGCTACAGTAGATGGCGGTAATCATCTACTTAAAAATGCAAACCACCAATTAAGATGAAGAAGAAAACGAGGAGGAAGAAGAAGAAGAAGAAGAAGAAGAAGAAGAATCATTGCCTTTTTTTGTTATTTGATGTTAGACTTGAGTTTATTATTTATTTATGTCTGACTGAAGAAAGGATTAATAAATGTGTATTGCATGAAAGGTTGTAATAATGCCTCTTTTATATTTATTAATTTATATTTTTTATAATAATGGTCGAACACAAATGCCCATGGGATTAGTCACACGTTAATAAAATTAGTGCTGTTAAAATGAATGAAACGAATTATTAATTATTAATATGTGTATATATATATATACAGAATAGATGAGATTTTCTCTCTCTTCTCTTCTCTCTCTCTCTCTCTCTCTCTCTCTCTCTCTCTCTCTCTCTCTCTATATATATATATATATATATATATATATATATATATATATATATATATATATATATAGTGCATATATATAGACATAAAGTAAGAAAAACCCAAAAGGAGAATGCAAGTTATACTACATTAGCATTAGACATTAACGGAACT